>NW_028227747.1:39787-82031 GCF_978045245.1 Mus caroli | reverse complement strand
ACAGTGTGATTTTCTCATTTTTTGACTTTTTCAGAATTTCTCACCCTATTGCAGGTCCTACAGTATGATTTTCTCATTTTTCGACTTTTTCAGGTTTTCTCACCATATTGCAGGTACTACAAGTTTGATTTTCTAATTTTTCGACTTTTTCTGGGTTTCTCACCATATCCCAAGTCCTACTGTGTGATTTTCTCATTTTAAGAGTTTTTCAGGATCTCTCACCATATTGCAAGTCCTAAAAGTTTGTATTTCTTTTTTTTTTTTTTTTTTACTTTTTCAGGTCTTCTCACCATATTCCAGCTCCTACAGTGTCATTTTCTCATTTTTCGACATTTTCAGGGTTTCTTACCATATTCCAGTTCCTACAGTGTGATTTTCTCATTTTAAGACTTTTTCTGTGTTTCTCCTCATATTCTGGTTTGAAGTGCATGATTTTCTCATTTTTCTACTTCTTCAGGGTTTCTCATCACATTCCAAGTCCTAGAGTGTGATTTTTGCTTTTTTCGAATTTTTCAGGGTTTCTCAACTTATTCCAGGTCCTACAGTTTGTTATTCTCATTTTTCGTCTTTTTCAGGGTTTCTCACTAGCTTCCAGGTCCTACTGCGTGATTTTCTCATTTTCCGACTTCTTTCAGGGTTTCTCACCATATTCTGGGTCCTACTGCATGAATTTCTCATGTTTTGACTTTTTCAGGGTTTCTCACCATATTCCAAGTCCTAGATTGTGATATTCTCATTTTTTGACTTTTTCAGTGTTTCCCACCATATTCCAGGTCCTACAGTGTGATTTTCTCTTTTTTTTTAAATTTTTCGGGGTTTCTTACCTTATTCCAGGTTCTACATTGTCATTGTCTCATTTTTTGAATATTTCAGGTTTTCTCAACATATTCCACGTCCTACACTGTCATTTTCTAATTTGCGACTTTTTCAGATTTCTCACCATATTCCAAGTCCTACAGGGTGATTTTCTCATTTTTTGACTTTTTCAGAGTTTCTCACCATATTCCAAGTCCTACAGTGTGATTTTCTCATTTTTGGACTTTTTCAGGTTTTCTCATCATATTCCAAGTCCTAGAGTGTGATTTTCTCCTATTTTGACTTTTTCATGTTTTCTCACCATATTCCAGGTCCTACAGTGTGATTTTTCTCTTTTTTTTGACTTTTCAGGGTTTCTCACCATATTCCAGCTCCTACAGTGTGATTTTCTCATTTTTAGATTTTTTCAGGTTTTCTCATCATATTCCAAGTCCTACAGTGTGAATTTTCTCATTTTTTGACTTTTTCAGAATTTCTCACCCTATTGCAGGTCCTACAGTATGATTTTCTCATTTTTCGACTCTTTCAGGTTTTCTCACCATATTGCAGGTACTACAAGTTTGATTTTCTAATTTTTCGACTTTTTCTGGGTTTCTCACCATATCCCAAGTCCTACTGTGTGATTTTCTCATTTTAAGAGTTTTTCAGGATCTCTCACCATATTGCAAGTCCTAAAAGTTTGTATTTCTTTTTTTTTTTTTTTTTTTACTTTTTCAGGTCTTCTCACCATATTCCAGCTCCTACAGTGTCATTTTCTCATTTTTCGACATTTTCAGGGTTTCTTACCATATTCCAGTTCCTACAGTGTGATTTTCTCATTTTAAGACTTTTTCTGTGTTTCTCATCATATTCTGGTTTGAAGTGCATGATTTTCTCATTTTTCGACTTTTTCAGGGTTTCTCACCATATTCCAAGTCCTACAGTGTGATTTTCTCATTTTTCGACTTTTTCAGGGTTTCTCACCATATTGCAGGTCCTACAAGTGTGAATTTCTTATTTTTGGACTTTTTCAGGGTTTCTCACCATATTCCAGCTCCTACAGTGTGTTTTTGTCATTTTTTTGTCTTTTTCACGGTTTCTCATCTTATTCCAAGTCCTATATTGTGATTTTCACATTTTTTGACTTTTTCAGGGTTTCTCACCATATTACAGGTACTACAAGTTTGATTTTCTTATTTTTAGATCTTTCAGGGTTTCTCACCATAATCCAGGTCCTACTGTTTGATTTTCTCATTTTTAGACTTTTTCAGGGTTTCTCACCATATTCCAGGTACTACAGTGTGATTTTCCTCATTTTTCGACTTTTTCAGGGTTTCTCACCATATTTCAGGTACTACAAGTTTTATCTTATTTTTAGACTTTTTCGGTGTTTCTCACCATACTCCAGATACTACAGTGTGTTTTTCTCATTTTTTGAATTTTTCAGGGTTTCTCATCATATTCAAAGTCCTAGAGTGTGATTTTCGTATTTTTCGAATTTTTCAGGGATTCTCAGCATATTCCAGTTCCTACAGTTTGATTTTCTAATTTTTCGACTTTTTCAGGGTTTCTCACCATATCCCAAGTCCTACAGTGTGAATTTCTCATTTTAAGACTTTTTCAGGGTCTCTCACCATATTGCAAGTCCTACAAGTTTGTATTTCTTTTTTTTTTTTTGACTTTTTCAGGACTTCTCACCATATTCCAGCTCCTACAGTGTCATTTTCTCATTTTTTCGACATTTTCAGGGTTTCTTACCATATTCCAGTTCCTACAGTGTGATTTTCTCATTTTAAGACTTTTTCTGTGTTTCTCATCATATTCTGGTTTGAAGTGCATGATTTTCTCATTTTTCGACTTTTCAGGGTTTCTCACCATATTATAAGTCCTACAGTGTGATTTTCTCATTTTTCGACTTTTTCAGGGTTTCTCACCATATTGCAGGTCCTACAAGTGTGAATTTCTTATTTTTGGACTTTTTCAGGGTTTCTCACCATATTCCAGCTCCTACAGTGTGTTTTTGTCATTTTTTTTGTCTTTTTCACGGTTTCTCATCTTATTCCAAGTCCTATATTGTGATTTTCTCATTTTTTGACTTTTTCAGGGTTTCTCACCATATTACAGGTACTACAAGTTTGATTTTCTTATTTTTAGATCTTTCAGGGTTTCTCACCATAATTCAGGTCCTACTGTTTGATTTTCTCATTTTTAGACTTTTTCAGGGTTTCTCACCATATTCCAGGTACTACAGTGTGATTTTCTCATTTTTCGACTTTTTCAGGGTTTCTCACCATATTTCAGGTACTACAAGTTTTATCTTATTTTTAGACTTTTTCGGTGTTTCTCACCATACTCCAGGTACTACAGTGTGATTTTCTCATTTTTTGACTTTTTCAGGGTTTCTCATCGTATTCCAAGTCCTAGAGTGTGATTTTCGCATTTTTCGAATTTTTCAGGGATTCTCAGCATATTCCAGTTCCTACAATTTGATTTTCTAATTTTTTGAGTTTTTCAGGGTTTCTCACCATATTTCAGGTACTACAAGTTTTATCTTATTTTTAGACTTTTTCAGTGTTTCACACCATATTCCAGGTACTATAGTGTGATTTTCTCATTTTTCGACTTTATCAGGGTTTCTCACCATATTCCAAGTCCTACAGTGTGATATTCTCATTTTTCGACTTTTTCAGTGTTTCTCACCATATTGTATGTACTACAAGTTTTATTTTCTTATTTTTGGACTGTTTCAGGGTTTCTCACCATATTCCAGGTCCGACTGTGTGATTTTCTCATTTTAATACTTTTTTAGTGTTTCTCACCATATACCAGGTACTACAGTGTGATTTTCTCATTTTTTGAATTTTTCAGGGTTTCTCATCATATTCAAAGTCCTAGAGTGTGATTTTCGTATTTTTCGAATTTTTCAGGGATTCTCAGCATATTCCAGTTCCTACAGTTTGATTTTCTAATTTTTCGACTTTTTCAGGGTTTCTCATCATATCCCAAGTCCTACAGTGTGATTTTCTCATTTTAAGACTTTTTCAGGGTCTCTCACCATATTGCAAGTCCTACAAGTTTGTATTTCTTTTTTTTTTTTTGACTTTTTCAGGACTTCTCACCATATTCCAGCTCCTACAGTGTCATTTTCTCATTTTTTCGACATTTTCAGGGTTTCTTAACATATTCCAGGTCCTACAGTGTGATTTTCTCATTTAAGACTTTTTCTGTGTTTCTCATCATATTCTGGGTCCTAGTGCATGATTTTCTCATTTTTCGACTTTTTCAGGGTTTCTCACCATATTCCAAGTCCTACAGTGTGATTTTCTCATTTTTCGACTTTTTCAGGGTTTCTCACCATATTGCAAGTCCTACAAGTGTGAATTTCTTATTTTTGGACTTTTTCAGAGTTTCTCACCATATTCCAGCTCCTACAGTGTGTTTTTGTCATTTTTTTTTGTCTTTTTCAAGGTTTCTCATCTTATTCCAAGTCCTATATTTTGATTTTCTCATTTTTTGACTTTTTCAGGGTTTCTCACCATATTACAGGTACTACAAGTTTGATTTTCTTATTTCTCGATCTTTCAGGGTTTCTCACCATATTCCAGGTCCTACTGTTTGATTTTCTCATTTTTAGACTTTTTCAGGGTTTCTCACCATATTCCAGGTACTACAGTGTGATTTTCTCATTTTTTGACTTTTTCAGGGTTTCTCATCATATTCCAAGTCCTAGAGTGTGATTTTCTCTTTTTTCGACTTTTTCAGAGTTTCTCACCATATTCCAGGTCCTACAGTGTGATTTTCTCATTTTTTGACTTTTTCAGGATTGCTCACCATATTCCATCTTCTACATTGTGATTTTCTCATTTTTCAACTTTTTCAGGGTTTCTCATCTTATTCCAAGTCCTACAGTGAAATTTTCTCATTTTTTGACTTTTTCAGGGTGTCTCATCTTATTCCAAGTCCTACAGTGTGATTTTCCTCCTTTTTCGACTTTTTCAGGGTTTCTCACCATATTGCAGGTCCTACAAGTGTGAATTTCTTATTTTTGGGCTTTTTCAGGTTTTCTCACCATATTCCAGGTACTACAGTGTGTTTTTCTCATTTTAAGACTTTTTCAGGGTCTCTCACCATATTGCATGTCCTACAAGTGTGTATATCTTATTTTTCTACTTTTTAACGGTTTCTCTCCATATTCCATCTCCTACCGTGTACTTTTGTCATTTTTTGTCTTTTTCATGGTTTCTCATTTTATTCCAAGTCCTACAGTGTGATTTTCTCATTTTTTTGACTTTTTCAAGGTTTCTCACCATATTGCAGGTCCTACAAGTGTGAATTTCTTACTTTTCGACATTTTCAGAGTTTCTCACCATATTCCAGGTCCTACAGTGTGATTTTCTCATTTTAAGACTTTTACAGTGTTTCTCACCATATTCCAGGTACTACTGCGTGATTTTCTCATTTTTCGACTTTTTCGGGGTTTCTCACCGAATTCCAGGTACTACTGCGTGATTTTTCTCATGTTTTCGACTTTTTCAGAGTTTCTCACCATATTCCAGGTCCTACTGTGTGATTTTCTCATTTTAATACTTTTTTAGTGTTTCTCACCATATTCCAGGTACTACAGTGTGATTTTCTCATTTTTTTACTTTTTCAGGGTTTCTCATCACATTCCAAGTCCTAGAGTGTGATTTTTGCTTTTTTTGAATTTTTCAGGGTTTCTCAACTTATTCCAGGTCCTACAGTTTGTTATTCTCATTTTTCGTCTTTTTCAGGGTTTCTCACTAGCTTCCAGGTCCTACTGCGTGATTTTCTCATTTTCCGACTTCTTTCAGGTTTTCTCACCATATTCTGGGTCCTACTGCATGAATTTCTCATGTTTTGACTTTTTCAGGGTTTCTCACCATATTCTAAGTCCTAGAGTGTGATATTCTCATTTTTTGACTTTTTCAGTGTTTCTCACCATATTCCAGGTCCTACAGTGTGATTTTCTCTTTTTTTAAATTTTTCGGGGTTTCTTACCTTATTCCAGGTTCTACATTGTCATTTTCTCATTTTTTGAATATTTCAGGTTTTCTCAACATATTCCAGGTCCTAAACTGTCATTTTCTAATTTGCGACTTTTTCAGAGTTTCTCACCATATTCCATGTACTACAGTGTGATTTTTCTCATTTTTTGACTTTTTCAGGGTTTCTCACCATATTCCAAGTCCTACAGGGTGATTTTCTCATTTTTTGACTTTTTCAGGGTTTCTCACCATATTCCAAGTCCTACAGGGTGATTTTCTCATTTTTGACTTTTTCAGAGTTTCTCACCATATTCCAAGTCCTACAGTGTGATTTTCTCATTTTTGGACTTTTTCAGGTTTTCTCATCATATTCCAAGTCCTAGAGTGTGATTTTCTCCTTTTTTGACTTTTTCATGTTTTCTCACCATATTCCAGGTCCTACAGTGTGATTTTTCTCTTTTTTTGACTTTTCAGGGTTTCTCACCATGTTCCAGCTCCTACAGTGTGATTTTCTCATTTTTAGATTTTTTCAGGTTTTCTCATCAAATTCCAAGTCCTACAGTGTGAATTTCTCATTTTTTTGACTTTTTCAGAATTTCTCACCCTATTGCAGGTCCTACAGTATGATTTTCTCATTTTTCGACTTTTTCAGGGTTTCTCACCATATTGGAGTTCCTACTTGTGTGGTTTTCTTATTCTTCGACTTTTTCAGGTTTTCTCACCACATTCCAACTCCTACAGTATATTTTTCTCATTTTTGACTTTTTCATGGTTTCTCATCATATTCCAAATCCTACAGTGTGATTTTTTCATTTTTCGACTTTTTCAGGGTTTCTCACCATATTGCAGGTACTTCAAGTTTGATTTTCTTATTTTTTGATCTTTCAGGGTTTCTCACCATATTTCAGGTCCTACTGTTTGATTTTTCTCATTTTTAGACTTTTTCAGGGTTTCTCACCATATTCCAGGTACTACAGTGTGATTTTCTAATTTTTTGACTTTTTCAGGGTTTCTCATCATATTCCAAGTCCTAGAGTGTGATTTTCTCTTTTTTCGACTTTTTCAGAGTTTCTCACCATATTCCAGGTCCTACAGTGTGATTTTCTCATTTTTTGACTTTTTCAGGATTGCTCACCATATTCCATCTTCTACATTGTGATTTTCTCATTTTTCAACTTTTTCAGGGTTTCTCATCTTATTCCAAGTCCTACAGTGAAATTTTCTCATTTTTTGACTTTTTCAGGGTGTCTCATCTTATTCCAAGTCCTACAGTGTGATTTTCTCATTTTTTGACTTTTTCAGGGTTTCTCACCATATTGCAGGTCCTACAAGTGTGAATTTCTTATTTTTGGACTTTTTCAGGGTTTCTCACCATATTCCAGGTACTACAGTGTGATTTTCTCATTTTAAGACTTTTTCTGGGTCTCTCACCATATTGCATGTCCTACAAGTGTGTATATCTTATTTTTCTACTTTTTAACGGTTTCTCTCCATATTCTATCTCCTACCGTGTACTTTTGTCATTTTTTGTCTTTTTCACGGTTTCTCATTTTATTCCAAGTCCTACAGTGTGATTTTCTCATTTTTTGACTTTTTCAGGGTTTCTCACCATATTGCAGGTCCTACAAGTGTGAATTTCTTACTTTTCGACATTTTCAGAGTTTCTCACCATATTCCAGGTCCTACAGTGTGATTTTCTCATTTTAAGACTTTTTCAGTGTTTCTCACCATATTCCAGGTACTACTGCGTGATTTTCTCATTTTTCGACTTTTTCAGGGTTTCTCACCATATTCCAGGTACTACTGCGTGATTTTCTCATGTTTTCGACTTTTTCAGAGTTTCTCACCATATTCCAGGTCCTACTGTGTGATTTTCTCATTTTAATACTTTTTTAGTGTTTCTCACCATATTCCAGGTACTACAGTGTGATTTTCTCATTTTTTTACTTCTTCAGGGTTTCTCATCACATTCCAAGTCCTAGAGTGTGATTTTTGCTTTTTTCGAATTTTTCAGGGTTTCTCAACTTATTCCAGGTCCTACAGTTTGTTATTCTCATTTTTCGTCTTTTTCAGGGTTTCTCACTAGCTTCCAGGTCCTACTGCGTGATTTTCTCATTTTCCGACTTCTTTCAGGTTTTCTCACCATATTCTGGGTCCTACTGCATGAATTTCTCATGTTTTGACTTTTTCAGGGTTTCTCACCATATTCTAAGTCCTAGAGTGTGATATTCTCATTTTTTGACTTTTTCAGTGTTTCTCACCATATTCCAGGTCCTACAGTGTGATTTTCTCTTTTTTTAAATTTTTCGGGGTTTCTTACCTTATTCCAGGTTCTACATTGTCATTTTCTCATTTTTTGAATATTTCAGGTTTTCTCAACATATTCCAGGTCCTAAACTGTCATTTTCTAATTTGCGACTTTTTCAGAGTTTCTCACCATATTCCATGTACTACAGTGTGATTTTTCTCATTTTTTGACTTTTTCAGGGTTTCTCACCATATTCCAAGTCCTACAGGGTGATTTTCTCATTTTTTGACTTTTTCAGGGTTTCTCATCATATTCCAAGTCCTAGAGTGTGATTTTCTCCTTTTTTGACTTTTTCATGTTTTCTCACCATATTCCGGGTCCTACAGTGTGATTTTTCTCTTTTTTTGACTTTTCAGGGTTTCTCACCATATTCCAGCTCCTACAGTGTGATTTTCTCATTTTTAGATTTTTTCAGGTTTTCTCATCAAATTCCAAGTCCTACAGTGTGATTTTCTCATTTTTTGACTTTTTCAGAATTTCTCAACCTATTGCAGGTCCTACAGTATGATTTTCTCATTTTTCGACTTTTTCAGGGTTTCTCACCATATTGGAGGTCCTACTTGTGTGATTTTCTTATTCTTCGACTTTTTCAGGTTTTCTCACCACATTCCAACTCCTACAGTATATTTTTCTCATTTTTGACTTTTTCATGGTTTCTCATCATATTCCAAATCCTACAGTGTGATTTTTTCATTTTTCGACTTTTTCAGGGTTTCTCACCATATTGCAGGTACTTCAAGTTTGATTTTCTTATTTTTTGATCTTTTAGGGTTTCTCACCATATTTCAGGTCTTACTGTTTGATTTTTCTCATTTTTAGACTTTTTCAGGGTTTCTCACCATATTCCAGGTACTACAGTGTGATTTTCTCATTTTTTGACTTTTTTAGGGTTTCTCATCATATTCCAAGTCCTAGAGTGTGATTTTCTCTTTTTTTCGACCTTTTCAGAGTTTCTCACCATATTCCAGGTCCTACAATGTGATTTTCTCATTTTTTGACTTTTTCAGGATTGCTCACCATATTCCATCTTCTACATTGTGATTTTCTCATTCTTCAACTTTTTCAGGGTTTCTCATCTTGTTCCAAGTCCTACAGTGAAATTTTCTCATTTTTTGACTTTTTCAGGGTGTCTCATCTTATTCCAAGTCCTACAGTGTGATTATCTCATTTTTTGACTTTTTCAGGGTTTCTCAACATATTGCAGGTCCTACAAGTGTTAATTTCTTATTTTTGGACTTTTTCAGGGTTTCTCACCATATTCCAGGTACTACAGTGTGATTTTTTCATTTTTTTACTTTTTCAGGGTTTCTCATCACATTCCAAGTCCTAGAGTGTGATTTTTGCTTTTTTCGAATTTTTCAGGGTTTCTCAACATATTCCAGGTCCTACAGTTTGTTATTCTCATTTTTCGTCTTTTTCAGGGTTTCTCACTAGCCTCCAGGTCCTACTGGGTGATTTTCTCATTTTCCGACTTCTTTCAGGGTTTCTCACCATATTCTGGGTCCTACTGCATGAATTTCTCATGTTTTGACTTTTTCAGGGTTTCTCACCATATTCCAAGTCCTAGAGTGTGATATTCTCATTTTTTGACTTTTTCAGTGTTTCCCACCATATTCCAGGTCCTACAGTGTGATTTTCTCTTTTTTTAAATTTTTCGGGGTTTCTTACCTTATTCCAGGTTCTACATTGTCATTGTCTCATTTTTTGAATATTTCAGGTTTTCTCAACATATTCCAGGTCCTTCACTGTCATTTTCTAATTTGCGACTTTTTCAGAGTTTCTCACCATATTCCATGTACTACAGTGTGATTTTTCTCATTTTTTGACTTTTTCAGTGTTTCTCACCATATTACAAGTCCTACAGGGTGATTTTCTCATTTTTAGACTTTTTCAGGTTTTCTCACCATATTGCAAGTCCTACAGTGTGATTTTCTCATTGTTTGACTTTTTCAGGGTTTCTCATCATATTCCAAGTCCTAGAGTGTGATATTCTCATTTTTCGACTTTTTCAGGGTTTGTCACCATATTGCATGTACTACAAGTTTGATTTTCTTATTTTTCGACTGTTTCAGGGTTTCTCACCACATTTCAGGTCCTATTGGTTGATTTTCTCATTTTAATACTTTTTAAATGTTTCTCACCATATTCCAGGTACTACAGTGTGATTTTTTCATTTTTTTACTTTTTCACGGTTTCTCATCATATTCCAAGTCCTAGAGTGTGATTTTTGCCTTTTTCGTATTTTTCAGGGTTTCTCTACATATTCCAGGTCCTAGTATGATTTTCTCATTTTCGACTTTTTCAGGTTTTCTCACCATATTGCAGGTACTACAAGTTTGATTTTCTTATTTTTCGACTGTTTCAGGGTTTCTCACCATATTCCAAGTCCTACTGTGTGATTTTCTCATTTTAGACTTTTTCAGGGTTTTCTCACAATATTCCAGGTACTACAGTGTGATTTTCTCATTTTTTTACTTTTTCAGGTTTTCTCATCATATTCCAAATCCTACAGTGTGATTTTCTCTTTTTCCGAGTTTTAAAGGGTTTCTTACCATATTCCATGTCCTACTCTGTAATTTTCTCATTTTTCGACTTTTTCAGGTTTTCTCACCATATTGGAGGTCCTACTTGTGTGATTTTCTTATTCTTCGACTTTTTCAGGTTTTCTCACCACATTCCAACTCCTACAGTATATTTTTCTCATTTTTGACTTTTTCATGGTTTCTCATCATATTCCAAATCCTACAGTGTGATTTTTTCATTTTTCGACTTTTTCAGGGTTTCTCACCATATTGCAGGTACTTCAAGTTTGATTTTCTTATATTTCGACTGTTTCACGGTTTCTCACCATATTCCAGGTCCTACAGTGTGGTTTTCTCATTTTTCGACTTTTTCTGGGTTTCTCCCCATATTGGAGGTCCTACAATTTTGATTTTCTAATTTTTTAACCATTTCAGGGTTTCTCTCCATATTCCAGCTCCTACAGTGTATTTTTCTCATTTTTTTTACTTTTTCACGGTTTCTCATCATATTCGAAGTCCTACAGTGTGATTTTCTCATTTTTCGACTTTTTCAGGGTTTCTCTTTCAGGTACTACAACTTTTATCTTATTTTTAGACTTTTTCAGTGTTTCTCACCATATTCCAGGTACTACAGTGTGATTTTCTCATTTTTTGACTTTTTCAGGGTTTCTCATCGTATTCCAAGTCCTAGAGTGTGATTTTCGCATTTTTCGAATTTTTCAGGGATTCTCAGCATATTCCAGTTCCTACAATTTGATTTTCTTATTTTTTGACTTTTTCAGGGTTTCTCATCATATTTCAGGTACTACAAGTTTTATCTTATTTTTAGACTTTTTCAGGGTTTCTCACCATATTCCAGGTCCTTCCCTGTGATTTTCTCATTTTAAGACTTTTTCAGTATTTTTCACCATATTCCAAGTACTACAGTGTGATTTTCTATTTTAAGACTTTTTCAGTGTTTCTCACCAAATCCCAGGTCCTACTGCTTGATTTTCTCATTTTTCGACTTTTTCAGGGTTTCTCACCATATTCCAAGTCCTACAGTGTGATTTTCTCTTTTTTTGACTTTTTCAGGGTTTCTCAACATATTCCAAGTCCTAGAGTGTGATTTTTGCTTTTTTCGAATTTTTCAGGGTTTCTCAACATATTCCAGATCATACAGATTGATTTTCTCATTTTTCGACTTTTTCAGGGTTTCTAACCAGCTTCCAGGTCCTACTGCGTGATTTTCTTATTTTTTGACTTTTTTTCATGGTTTATCACCATATTCTGGGTCCTACTGCATGATTTTCTCATTTTTCGACTTTTTCAGTGTTTCTCACCATATTCCAAGTCCTAGAGTGTGATATTCTCATTTTAAGACTTTTTCAGTGTTTCTCACCATATTCCAGGTACTACTGCATGATTTTCTCATTTTTCGACTTTTTCAGGGTTTCTCACCATATTCCAAATCCTACAGTGTGATTTTTCATTTTTTGACTTTTTCAGGGTTACTCATCTTATTCCAAGCCACACCCATCTTTAAATTTTTAGAAGAAAATGTGAGGCTGTGTTTATATACATCATATGCAGATCGTAAGAGGGATTTAGATTCTCCAGAATCTGACACCCTCTTCTGGAGTGTCTAAAGATAGCTACAGTGTACTTATATCTAATAAATAAATAAATAAATAAATAAATAAATAAATAAATAAATAAATAAATAAATAAATATATAAACATTTTTTAAAAAGGATAAGAAAGAAAGAAAGACCAGGCAGGCCTGCCATCCTTATCTCTGTCTGTCTGTCTGTCTGATACCCTGGAACTGGAGAAGGGCCACCATATAGTTGCTGGTAGTTGATCCCAGATTCTCTAGAAGAGGAGACAATGCTGTTAATTGTTGAGCCCTTTCAGAGGCCCCACACATCTTTAAATTTTTGGAAGTAAATGTGAGTCTGTGTTTATGTACATCATATGCAGACCATAACAGTGATTTAGATTCTCCAGAATCTGACACCCTCTCCTGGAGTGTCTGAAGACCGCTACAGTGTACTTATATTTAATAAATACATAAATAAATAAATAAACATTTTTAAAAAGGATGAGAAAGAAAAAAAACCAGGCAGGCCTGCCACCCTTGTCTGTCTGTCTGTCTGTCTTTCTGTCTGATCCCCTAGAACTGGAGATGAGCCACCATATAGTTGCTGGTAGTTGATCCCAGGTTCTCTGGAAGAGGAGATAATGCTGTTAATTGTTGAGCCCTTTCAGTGACCCCATCCATCTTTAAATTTTTGAAGTATATGTGAGGCTGTGTTTATGTACATCATATGCAGACCATAAGAGGGATTTAGATTCTCCAGAATCTGACACCATCTTCTGGAGTGTCTGAAGACAGACACAGTGTACTTATTTCTAATAAATAAATAAATAAATAAATAAATAAATAAATAAATAAATATATAAATAAACATTTTTTAAAAAGGATAAGAAAGAAATAAAGACCAGGGAGGCCTGCCTTCCTTATCTCTGTCTCTCTGTCTGTCTGTCTGTCTATCTGTCTGATAGCCTGGAACTGGAGATGGGCCACCATATAGGTGCTGGTACTTGATCCCAGGTTCTCTGGAAGAGGAGACAATGCTGTTAATTGTTGAGCCCTTACAGTGGCCCCACCCATCTTCAAATTTTTAGAAGTATATGTGAGGCTGTGTTTTTGTACATCATATGCAGACCATAAGAGGGATTTAGATTCTCGAGAATCTGACACACTCTTCTGGAGTGTCTGAAGACAGCTACAATGTACTTATATCTAATAAATACATAAATAAAGAAATAAACATGTTTTAAAAAGGATAACTAAGATAGAAAGACCAGGCAGGCCTGCCATCCTTATCTCTGTCTGTCTGTCTGTCTGTCTGATCCCCGGGAACTGGAGATGGGCCACCTTATAGTTGCTGGTAGTTGATCCCAGGTTCTCTGGAAGAGGAGACAATGCTGTTAATTGTTGAGCCTTTTCAGTGGCCCCACCCATCTTTAAATTTTTAGAAGTATATGTGAGGCTGTGTTTTTGTACATCATATGCAGACCATAAGAGGGATTTAGATTCTCCAGAATCTGACACCCTCTTCTGGAGTGTCTGAAGACAGCTACAGTGTACTTATATTTAATAAATACATACATAAATATATAAATAAATAAATAAACATTTTTTTAAAAGGGATAAGAAAGAAAGAAAAACCAGGCAGGCCTTCCATCCTTGTCTGTCTTTCTCTCTGTCTGTTTGTCTTGCCTAGCCCCTTGCGTAGCCTAGCCTAGCCCCTTGCCTTGCCTAGCCCAGCCCCGTGCCTAGCCTAGCCTTGCCCAGCCCTGCCTTGCCTAGCCATGCCTATCCCTGTCTTTAACCAGGCTGGCCTCGAACTCAGAAACTGACTGCTTCTGCCTCCAGAGTGCTCTCATTAAGAGCTCGAGCCACCACTGACTGTTGGGTTTTCTAAGTCTTACATAGGTATGGTCTGTTTCTCAGCTGTGAAACCCTAATTAACACATGTAGTCTGTCCTAGGTCAGCCATAGCTACAGACTGAGGCCTTTTCTAAAACAAAACAAAAGAAAACAAAAAATAGAAATAATAAAATAAATAAATTAAGCAACCACATGATAACTTTTCTTTCTTTAAATGATACTCAGAGCTTGAAGCAGTTCACCCATGAGACCTCAGCTCCGGACATTGAGGCTGTTTCCCTAACAAGTATTATGGCTGAACCTGAGGGGTTCTACTGCTGATTTGTGTCCCCCTCTTTAAAAAAATAGTTGTTTTCAAAGGCTGCAGGTTCTTAGCCCTGTTCCTTGTTACAGTTGAGTCACAGCCCTGAAAGTTAAGTGGTAGTTAAAGGCACTGAGAAGGGTTTCCTATAGACATCAAAGACCAAGTCTTTGTTTTTAAAAAGTTAATCTGGATTGCCCCACCCCCTGGCATCCTTAGAATTCCTAGAAAGGAAGGCAGGGACCTGGGCAGAAGGGTGCAAGTCTACTGCTGTTTGTAAGTGGTAACAGAAAGCTTTCTCTTTTTGGTACCCTACCCCAAGTTACACTGTCACTTCTTTTTCCTAGTTGTTGTTTTGTCGGTTTGTATTCTCAACATAGACCCTTTTCCTTCCTAACCTTGGCTGTCCTGAACCTTACTGTCCTTGAACTCAGTGATTTGCCTGTCTTGCTGGGATGAAACTGTGAGCTACCATCCAGAAGGAAGCACCCTGCTGAGGTTAGATTGGGGTCTCTTCCATTTTCCTCTATGAACATGCATATGGCAGTCCTGTTCTTTCTTTTTTACTTTTCTTTTTCTTTTTAAAGATTTATATATTTATTATATTTAAGTATGCTGTAGCTATCTTCAGACAGTCCAGAAGAGGGTGTCAGATTCTGAAGAATCTAAATCATTCTTATTGTCTGCATATGATGTATATAAACACAGCCTCACATATACTCAAAAAAAAAAAAAAAGAAAGATGTGGCTACAGAGAGGGCTCAACAATTAAGAGCATTGTCTCCTCTTCCCGAGAACCTGGGCTCAATTACCAGTATTATATATGGTGGCCCATCTCCAGTTCCAGGGGATCTAATACTCTGTTCTGGAGTCTGTGGGCACAGCATACACATGCAAAACATTCTTACACAATCATTGAGAGAGGAGAGAGAGGGGTTGAGAGAGAGGGGAGGTAATCATACCTCCTGACGAGTTTGAAGACCTGAGCTTCATCACTCACACAAATAAATAAATGCAAAATATTTTTAAAAAATAAACTCTGCCATTGACCTTTAAAAATTCCTAGAAAACAAGTTTTATAAGCAACAGTTATATTTACTATATCTAAAGGACAGTCATGAGCATATTCTCTAAATAGAAAAAGGCCTGTTAGTCTTAGAAATGGAAAAGACAAACCAAGGAAGGTTTGCAATTACATAATGAGGCAGCTCAGCCCAGCTCTTAGGTTGGAAATAAGACTGGAGAATAGGATACACCTGAAGACAGCCAGCCATTGATTTTTGTTTTGGAGGTTGAAAGGAAACACCTGAAGACAGCCAATGCTGTGTGATGGTGATCTGGTATTTTTTTTTTTTTAATTTTTAAAAACTTTAACACTTTTTATAAAACCTTTTTATAAAGGTTTTATAAAACCTTCTGGAGTGTCTGAAGACAGCTACAGTGTACTTTTATCTAATAAATACATAAATAAGTAAATAAACATTTCTTTAAAAGGATAAGAAAGAAAGAAAGACCAGGCAGGCCTGCCATCGTTATCTCTATATGTCTGTCTGTCTGTCTCTCTGTCTGATCCCCTGGAACTGGAGATGGGCCACCATATAGTTGCTGGTAGTTGATCCCAGGTTCTCTGGAAGAGGAGAAAATGCTGTTAATGGTTGAGCCCTTTCAGTGGCCCCACACATCTTTAATTTTTGGAAGTAAATGTGAGTCTGTGTTTATGTACATCATATTCAGACCATAAGAGGGATTTAAATTCTCCAGAATCTGACACCCTCTTCTGGAGTGTCTGAAGAGAGCTACAGTGTTCTTATATCTAATAATAAATAAATAAATAAATAAATAAATAAATAAATAAATAAATAAACATTATTAAAAAGGATAAGAAAAAAAGAAAAACCAGGAAGGCCTGCCATCCTTATCTCTGTCTGTCTGTCTGTCTGTCTGTCTGTCTGTCTGATACCCTGGAACTGGAGATGGGCCACCATATAGTTGCTGGTAGTTGATCCCAGTTTCTCTGCAAGAGGAGACAAGGCTGTTAATTTTTGAGCCCTTTCAGTGGCACCACCCATCTTTAAATTTTTAGAAGTATTTGTGAGGCTGTGTTTATGTACATCATATGCAGATCATAAGAGGGATTTAGATTCTCCAGAATCTGATCCCTCTTCTGGAGTGTCTGAAGACAGCTACACTGTACTTATATCTAATAAATAAATAAATAAATAAATAAATAAATAAATAAATAAACATGTTTTAAAAAGGATAAGAAAGAAAGAAAAACCAGGCAGGCCTGCCATCCTTGTGTGTTTGTCTGTCTGTCTGTCTGATCCCCTGAAACTGGAGATGGGCCAATATATTTTTGCTGGTAGTTGATCCCAGGTTCTCTGGAAGAGGAGACAATGCTGTTAATTGTTGAGCCCTTCAGTGGCCCCACCCATCTTTAAATTTTTAGAAGTATATGTGAGGCTGTGTTTATGTACATCATATGCAGACCATAAGAGGGATTTAGATTCTCCAGAATCTGACACCCACTTCTGGAGTGTCTGAAGACAGCTACAGTGTACTTATATCTAATAAATACATAAATAAATAAACATTTTTTAAAAAGAATAAGAGAGAAAGAAAGACCAGGAAGGCCTGACATTTTTATCTCTGTCTGTCTGTCTGTCTGTCTGTCTGATCCCCGGGAATTGGAGATGGGCCACCATATCTATGCTGGTAGTTGATCGCAGGTTCTCTGGAAGAGGAGACAATGCTGTTAATTGTTGAGCCCTTTCAGTGGCCCCACCCATCTTTAAATTTTTAGAAGTATATGTGAGGCTGTGTTTATGTACATTTTATGCAGACCATAAGAGGGATTTAGATTCTCCAGAATCTTATACCCTCTTCTGGAGTGTCTGAAGACATCTACAGTGTACTTATATCGAGTAAATACATAAATAAATAAATAAATAAATAAATAAATAAATAAATAAATATATATATAAATAAACATTTTTTTAAGGATAAGAAAGAAAGAAGACCTGGCAGGCCTGCCATCCTTATCTCTGTCTGTCTGTCTGTCTGTCTGTCTGTCTGATCCTCTGATACTGGATATGGGCCACCATATAGTTGCTGGTAGTTGATTCCAGGTTCTATGGAAGAGGAGACAATGCTGTTAATTTTTGAGACCTTTCAGTGGTCCAACCCATCTTTAAATATTTAGAAGTATATGTGATGCTGTGTTTATGTACATCAGAAGCAGACCATAAGAGAGATTTAGATTCTCCAGAATCTGACACACTCTTCTGGAGTGTCTGAAGACAGCTACAGTGTACTTATATCTAATAAATAAATAGATAAATAAATAAATAAATAAATAAACATTTTTTCAAAAGGATAAGAAAGAAAGAAAGACCAGGCAGGCCTGCCATCCTTATATCTGTCTGTCTGTCTGTCTGTCTGTCTGATCCCCTGGAACTGGAGATGGACCAACATATACTTGCTGGTAGTTGAGCCGAGGTTCTCTGGAAGAGGAGACAATGCTGTTCATTATTGAGCCCTTTCAATGGCTCCACCCATCTTTAAATGTTTAGAACTGTATGTGAGGCTGTGTTTATGTACATCATATGCAGACCATAAGAGTGATTTAGATTCTCCAGAACCTGACACCCTCTCCTGGAGTGTCTAAAGACAGCTACAGTGTACTAATATCTAATAAATACATAAATAAATAAATAAATAAATAAATAAATAAATAAACATTTTTTTAAAAGGATAAGAAAGAAAGAAAGACCAGGCAGGCCTGCCATCCATATCTCTTTCTGTGTATCTGTCTGTCTGTCTGTCTGTCTGATCCCTGGGAACTGGAAATGAGCCACCATATAGATGCTCGTAGTTGATCCCTGGTTCTCTGGAAGAGGGCATAATGCTGTTAATTGTTGAGCCCTTTCAGTACCCCACCCTTCATTAAATTTTTAGAAGTATATCTGAAGCTGTGTTTATGTACATCATATGCAGACCAGAAGATGGTTTTAGATTTTTCAGAATCTGACACCGTCTACTGGAGTGTCTGAAGACAGCGACAGTGTACTTATATCTCATAAATACATAAATACATAAATTAATAAATAAATAAACATTTTTTTATAAAGGATAAGAAAGAAAGAAAAATCAGGCAGACCTGCAATCCTTATCTCTGTCTGTCTGTCTGTCTGTCTGAACCTCTGGAACTGGATATGGGCCACCATATATTTGCTGTTAGTTTTTCCCAGGTTCTCTGGAAGAGGAGACAATGCTGTTAATTGTTGAGCGCTTTCAGTGGCCCCACCCATCTTTAAATGTTTAGAAGTATATGTGAGGCTGTGTTTATGTACATCATATGCAGACCATAAGAGGGATTTAGATTCTCCAGAATCTGACACCCTTTTCTGGACAGTCTGAAGACAGCTACCGTGTACTTATATCTAATAAATAAATAAATAAATAAATAAATAAATAAATAAACATTTTTTAAACAGGATAAGTGAGAAAAAAAGACCTGGCAGGCCTGCCATCCTTATCTCTGTCTGTCTGTCTGTCTAATCCCCTGAAACTGCAGATGGGCCACCATATAGTTGCTGGTAGTTGATCCCAGGTTCTCTGGAAGAGGAGACAATGATGTTAATTGTTGAGCCCTTTCAGTGGTCCCACCTATCTTTAAATTTTTAGAGGTATATGTGAGGCTGTGTTTATGTACATCATATGCAGACCATAAGAGGGATTTAGATTCTCCAGAATCTGACACCCTCTTCTGGAGTGTCTGCAGACAGCTACATTGTACTTATATCTAATAAATAAATAAATAAATAAATAAATAAATAAATAAACAAACATTTTTTCAAAAGGATAAGAAAGAAAGAAAGACCAGGCAGGCCTGCCATCCATATCTCTGTTTGTCTGTCTGTCTGTCTGTCTGTCTGTCTGTCTGATCCCTGGGAACTAAGATGAGCCACCATATAGTTGCTGGTAGTTGATCCCAGGTTCTCTGGAAGAGGGCATAATGCTGTTAATTGTTGAGCCCTTTAAGTGGCGCCACCCTTCATTTAATTTTTAGAAGTATATCTGAGGCTGTGTTTATGTACATCATATGCAGACCATAAGATGGTTTTAGATTCTTCAGAATCTGACACCCTCTACTGGAGTGTCTGAAGACAGCTACAGTGTACTTATATCTAATAAATACATAATTAAAATAAATAAATAAATAAATAAACATTTTATAAACAGGATAAGTAAGAAAGAAAGACCAGGCCGGCCTGCCATCCTTATCTCTGTCTGTCTGTCTGTCTGTCTGATCCCCTGTAACTGCAGATGGGCCACCATATAGTTGCTGGTAGTTTATCCCAGGTTCTCTGGAAGAGGAGACAACGCTGTTAATTGTTGAGCCCTTTCAGTGGCCCCACCCATCTTTAAATTTTTAGAAGTATACTTGAGTTTGTGTTTATGTACATCATATGCAGACCATAAGAGGTATTTAGATTCTCCAGAATCTGACACCCTCTTCTGGAGTGTCTGAAAACAGCTACAGTGTACTTATATCTAATATATAAATAAATAAATAAATTAATTAATTAATTAATTAATTAATTAATAAATAAGTAAACATTTTTTCAAAAGGATAAGAAAGAAAGAAAGACCAGGCAGGCCTGCCATCCTCATCTCTGTCTGTCTGTCTGTCTCTCTATATGATCCTTTGGAACTGGAGATAGGCCACCATATAGTTGCTGGTAGTTGATCCCAGGTTCTCTGGAAGAGGAGATAATGCTGTTAATTGTTGAGCCCTTTCAGTGGCTCCACCCTTCATTAAATTTTTTGAAGTATATCTGAGGCTGTGTTTATGTACATCATATGCAGACCAGAAGATGGTTTTAGATTTTTCAGAATCTGACACCGTCTACTGGAGTGTCTGAAGACAGCTACAGTGTACTTATATCTAATAAATACATAAATAAATAAATTAATAAATAAATAAACATTTTTTATAAAGGATAAAAAAGAAAGAAAAATCAGGCAGGCCTGCCATCCTTATCTCTGTCTGTCTGTCTGTCTGTCTGATCCTCTGGAACTGGATATGGGCCACCATATATTTGCTGGTAGTTTTTCCCAGGTTCTCTGGAAGAGGAGACAATGCTGTGAATTGTTGAGCCCTTTCAGTGGCCCCAACCATCTTTTAATTTTTAGAGGTAAATGTGAGGCTGTATTTATGTACATCATAAAGAGACCATAAGAGTGATTTAAATTCTCCAGTATCTGACACCCTCTTCTGGAGTGTCTGAAGACAGCTACAGTGTACTTATATCTAATAAATAAATAAATAAATAAATAAATAAATAAATAAACATTTTTTAACCAGGATAAGTAAGAAAGAAAGACCAGTAAGGCTTGCCATCCTTATCTCTGTCTGTCTGTCTGTCTGTTTGATCCCCTGGAACTGCAGATGGGCCACCATATAGTTGCTGGTAGTTGATCCCAAGTTCTCTGGAAGAGGAGACAATGCTGTTAATTGTTGAGCCCATTCAGTGGCCCCACCCATCTTTAAATTTTTAGAAGTATACTTGAGTCTGTGTTTATGTACATCATATGCAGACCATAAGAGGTATTTAGATTCTCCAGAATCTGACACCCTCTTCTGGAGTGTCTGAATACAGCTACAGTGTACTTATATCTAATAAATAAATAAATAAATAAATAAATAAATTAATTAATTAATTAATAAGTAAACATTTTTTCAAATGGATAAGAAAGAAAGAAAGACCAGGCAGGCCTGCCATCCTCATCTCTGTCTGTCTGTCTGTCTCTCTATATGATCCTTTGGAACTGAAGATAGGCCACCATATAGTTGCTGGTAGTTGATCCCAGGTTCTCTGGAAGAGGAGACAATGCTGTTAATTGTTGAGCCCTTTCAGTGGCCCCACCCATCTTTAAATTTTTAGAAGTATATCTGAGGCTGTGTTTATGTACATCATATGCAGACCATAAGATGGTTTTAGATTCTTCAGAATCTGACACCCTCTTCTGGAGTGTCTGTAGATAGCTACAGTGTACTTATATATAATAAATACATAAATAAATAAACATTTTTTAAAAAGGAAAAGAAAGAAAGAAAGACCAGGCAGGCCTGCAATCCTTATCTCTGTCTGTCTGTCTGTCAGTCTGATCCCCTGGAACTGGAGATGGGCCACCATATAGTTGCTGGTAGTTGATCCCAGGTTCTCTGGAAGAGGAGACAATGCTTTTAATTGTTGAGCCCTTTCATTGCTCTCACCCATCTTTAAATTTTTAGATGTATATATGAGGCTGTGTTTATGTACATCATATGCAGACCATAAGAGGGATTTAGATTCTCCAGAATCTGACACCCTCTACTGGAGTGTCTGAAGACAGCTACATTGTACTTATATCTAATAAATACATAAATAAATAAATAAATAAATAAATAAATAAATAAATAAATAAACAAACATTTTTTAAACAGGATAAGAAAGAAAGTAAGACCAGGCAGGCCTGCCATCCTTATCTCTGTCTGTCTGTCTGTCTGTCTGTCTGACAGTCTGTCTGATCCCCTGGAACTGGAGGTGGGCCACTATATAGTTGCTGATAGTTGATCCCAGGTTCTCTGGAAGTGGAGACAGTGATGGTAATTGTTCAGCCCTTTCAGTGGTCCCACCCATCTATAAATTTTTAGAAGTATATGTGAGGCTGTGTTTATGTACATCATATGCAGACCATTAGAGGGTTTTAGATTCTCCAGAATCTGAAACCCTCTTCTGGAGTGTCTGAAGACGTCTACAGTGTACTTATATCTAATAAATACATAAATAAATAAATAAATAAATAAATAAATAAACATTTTTTATAAAGGATAAGAAAGAAAGAAAAATCAGGCAGGCCTGCCATCCTTATCTCTGTCTGTCTGTCTGTCTGTCTGAACATCTGGAACTGGATATGGGCCACCATATATTTGCTGTTAGTTTTTCCCAGGTTCTCTGGAAGAGGAGACAATGCTGTTAATTGTTGAGCCCTTTCAGTGGCCCCACCCATCTTTAAATGTTTAGAAGTATTTGTGAGGCTGTGATTATGTACATCATATGCAGACCATAATAGGGATTTAGATTCTCCAGAATCTGACACCCTTTTCTGGACTTTCTGAAGACAGCTACAGTGTACTTATATCTAATAAATAAATAAATAAATAAATAAATAAATAAATAAACATTTTTTAAACAGGATAAGTAAGAAAGAAAGACCTGGCAGGCCTGCCATCCTTATCTCTGTCTGTCTGTCTGTCTGTCTGATCCCCTGGAAGTGCAGATGGGCCACCATATAGTTGCTGGTAGTTGATCCCAGGTTCTCTGGAAGTGGAGACAGTGCTGGTAATTGTTGAGCCCTTTCAGTGGTCCCACCCATCTTTAAATTTTTAGAAGTATATGTGAGGCTGTGTATATGTACATCATATGCAGACCATAAGAGGGATTTAGATTCTCCAGAATCTGACACCCTCTTCTGGAGTGTCTGAAGACGGCTACAGTGTACATATATCTAATAAATAAATAAATAAATAAATAAATAAACAAACATTTTTTAAAAAGGATAAGAAATAAAGAAAGACAAAGCAGGCCTGCCATCCTTATCTCTGTCTGTCTGTCTGTCTGCCTTTCTGATCCCCTGTAACTGGATATGGGCCACCATATAGGTGCTGGTAGTTTATCCCAGGTTCTCTGGAAGAGGAGACAATGCTGTTAATTGTTGAGCCCTCTCAGTGGCCCCACACATCTTTAAATTTTTAGAAGTATATGTGAGTCTGTGTTTATGTACATCATATGCAGATTATAAGAGGGATTTAGATTCTCCAGAATCTGACACCCTCTTCTGGAGTGTTTGAAGACAGCTACAGTGTACTTATATCTAATAAATACATAAATAAATAATAAAATAAACATTTTGTAAAAAGGATAAGAAAGAAAGAAAGACCAGGAAGGCCTGCCATCCTTATCTCTGTCTGTCTGTTTGTCTGTCTGATCCCTGGGAACTGGAGATGGGCCACCATATAGTTGCTGGTAGTTGATCCCAGGTACTCTGTAAGAGGAGACAATGCTGTTATTTGTTGAGCTTTTAGAGTGGCCCCACCCTTCTTTAAATTTTTAGAAGTATATGTGAGGCTGTGTTTATGTACATCATATGAAGACCATAAGAGGGATTCAGATTCTCCAGATTCTAACACCCTCTACTGGAGTGTCTGAAGACAGCTACAGTGTACCTATATCTAATAAATAAATAAATAAACAAATAAATAAATAAATAAATAAATAAATAAATAAACATTTTTTTAAAAGAATAAGAAAGAAAGAAAGACTAGGCAGGCCTGCCATCCTTATCTCTGTCTGTCTGTCTGTCTGTCTGTCGGACTGATCCCATGGAACTGGGGATGGGCCACCATATAGTTGCTGGTAGTTGATCTCAGGTTCTCTGGAAGAGGAGACAACACGGTTAATTGTTGAGCCCTTTCAGTGGCCCCACCAATCTTTAAATTTTTAGAAGTATACATGAGTCTGTGTTTATGTACATCATATGCAGACCATAAGAGGGATTTAGATTCTCCAAAATCTGACACACTTTTCTGGAGTGTCTGAAGACAGCTACAGTGTACTTATATCTAATAAATAAATAAATAAATAAATAAATAAATAAACATTTTTTTCAAAAGGATAAGAAAGAATGAAAGACCAGGCAGGCCTGCAATCCTTATCTCTGACTGTCTGTCTGTCTGACTGTCTGAACCCCTGGAACTGGAGATGGGCCACCATATAGTTGCTGGTAGTTGATCCGAGGTTCTCTGGAAGAGGAGACAATGCTGTTCATTGTTGAGCCCTTTTAATGGCCCCACCCATCTTTAAATGTTTAGAACTGTATCTGAGGCTCTGTTTATGTACATCATATGGAGGCCATAAGAGGGATTTAGATTCTCTAGAATCTGACACCCTCTTCTGGAGTGTCTGAAGACAGCTACAGTGTACTTATATCTAATAAATACATAAATAAATAAATAAATAAATAAATAAATAAATAAATAAATTTTTTATTAAATGATACGAAAAAAAGAAAGACCAGGCAGGCCTGCCATCCATATCTCTGTTTGTCTGTCTGTCTGTTGGTCTGATCCCTGGGAACTGGAGTTGAGCCACCATATAGTTGCTGGTAGTAGATCCCAGGTTCTCTGTAAGAGGAGACAATGCTGTTATTTGTTGAGCTTTTAGAGTGGCCCCACCCTTCATTAAATTTTTAGAAGTATATCTGAGGCTGTGTTTATGTACATCATATGCAGACCATAAGATGGTTTTAGATTCTTCAGAATCTGACACCCTCTACTGGAGTGTCTTAAGACAGCTACA
Organism: Mus caroli; assembly: GCF_978045245.1. NCBI lineage: Eukaryota > Metazoa > Chordata > Mammalia > Rodentia > Muridae > Mus > Mus caroli. The sequence continues at coordinate 57,254 of NW_028227747.1, read as the reverse complement.
GTGTACTTATATCTAATAAATACATAAATAAATAAATTAATAAATAAATAAACATTTTTTAAAAAGGATAAGAAAGAAAGTAAAATCAGGCAGGCCTGCCATTATTTACTCTGTCTGTCTGTCTGTCTGTCTGTCTGATCCTCTGGAACTGGATATGGGCCACCATATATTTGCTGGTAGTTTTTCCCAGGTTCTCTGGAAGAGGAGACAATGATGTTAATTGTTCAGCCCTTTCAGTGGCCACACCCATCTTTAAATTTTTAGAAGTAAATGTGAGGCTGAATTTATGTACATCATATGCAGACCATAAGAGTGATTTAAATTCTCCAGAATCTGACACCCTCTTCTGGAGTGTCTGAAGACAGCTACAGTGTACTTATATCTAATATATACAAAAATAAATAAATAAATAAATAAACAAACAAATAAATAAACATTTTTTAAAGGATAAGAAAGAAAGAAAGACCAGGCAGGCCTGCCATCCTTATCTCTGTCTGTCTGTCTGTCTGTCTGTCTGTCTGAACCCCTGGAACTGGAGATGGGCCACCATAAAGGTGCTGGTAGTTGATCACAGGTTCTCTGGAAGAGGAGACAATGCTGTTAATTGTTGAGCCCTTTCAGTGGCCGCACCCATCTTTAAATTTTAGAAGTATATGTGAGTCTGTGTTTATGTACATCATATGCAGATCATAACAGGGATTTAGATTTTCCTGAATTTGACACCCTCTTCTGGAGTGTCTGAAGACAGCTACTGTATACTTATATCTAATAAATACATAAATATATAAATAAATAAATAAATAAACATTTTTTAAACAGGATAAGTAAGAAAGAAAGACCAGGCAGGCCTGCCATCCTTATCTCTGTCTGTCTGTCTGTCTGTCTGATCCCCTGGAACTGCAGATGGGCCACCATATAGTTGCTGGTAGTTGATCCCAGGTTCTCTGGAAGAGGAGACAATGATGTTAATTGTTGAGCCCTTTCAGTGGTCCCACCCATCTTTAAATTTTTAGAAGTATATGTGAGGCTGTGTTTATGAACATCATATGCAGACCATAAGAGGGTTTTAGATTCTCCAGAATCTGAAAACCTCTTCTGGTGTGTCTGAAGATAGCTACTGTGTACTTATATCTAATAAATACATACATAAATAAATAAATAAACATTTTTTAAAAAGGATAAGTAAGAAAGAAAGACCTGGCAGGCCTGCCATCCTTATCTCTGTCTGTCTGTCTGTCTGTCTGATTCCTGAGAACTGGAGATGGGACACCTTATAGTTGCTGGTTGTTGATCCCAGGTTCTCTGGAAGAGGAGACAATGCTGTTAATTGTTGAGCTTTTTCAGTGGCTCCACCCTTCTTTAAACTTTTGAAGCATATGTGAGGCTGTGTTTATGTACATCATATGCAGACGATAAGAGGGATTTAGAATCTCCAGAATCTGACACCCTCTTCTGGAGTTCTGAAGATAGCTAGAGTGTACTTATATCTAATAAATACATAAATAAATAAATAAATAAATAAATAAATAAATAAATAACATTTTTTAAAAAGGATAAGGAAGAAAGAAAGACCAGGAACTCTGCCATCCTTATCTCTGTCTGTCTGTCTGACTATCTATATGATCCTTTGGAACTGGAGATAGGCCACCATATAGTTGCTGGTTGTTGATCCCAGGTTCTCTGGAAGAGGAGACAATGCTGTTAATTGTTGAGCCCTTTCAGTGGCCCCACCCATCTTTAAATTTTTAGAAGTGTATGTGAGGCTGTGTTTATGTACATCATATGCAGACCATAAGAGGGATTTAGATTCTCCAGAATCTGACACCCTCTTCTGTAGTGTCCGAAGACAGCTACAGTGTACTTATATCTAATAAATACATAAATAAATAAATAAATAAATAAATAAATAAATAAATAAACAAACATTTTTTTAAAAGTATAAGAAAGAAAGAAAGACCAGGCAGGCCTGCCACCCTTATGTCTGTCTGTAGTCTGTCTGTGTGATACCCTGGAATTGGAAATGGGCCACCATATAGTTGCTGGAAGTTTATCCAAGGTTCTCTGGAAGAGGAGACAATGCTGTTAATTGTTGTGCCCTTTCTGTGGCCCCACCCATCTTTAATTTTTAGAAGTATATATGAGGCTGTGTTTATGTACATCATATGCAGACCATAAGAGGGATTTAGATCTCCAGAATCTGACACCCTCTTCTGGAGTGTCTGAAGACAGCTACAGTTTACTTATATCTAATAAATATATAAATAAAAAAATAAATAAATAAATGAATAAATAAACATTTTTTACAAAGGATAAGAAAGTAAGAAAGACCAGGCAGGCCTGCCACCCTTATCTCTGTCTGTCTGTCTGTCTATCTGATACCCTGGAACTGTAGATGGGCCACCATAGTGTTGCTGGTAGTTGATCCCAGGTTCTCTGGAAGAGGAGACAATGCTGTTAATTGTTGAGCCCTTTCAGTGGCGCCACCCATCTTTAAATATTTAGAAGTATATGTGAGGCTGTGTTTATGTACATCTTATGCAGACCATAAATGTGATTTAGATTCTCCAGAATCTGACACCCTCTTCTGGAGTGTCTGAAGACAGCTACAGTGTACTTATATCAAATAAATAAATAAATAAATAAATAAATAAATAAATAAATAAATAAATAAATAAATAAATAAACATTTTTTAAACAGGATAAGAAAGAAAGAAAGACCAGGAGGCCTGCCATCCTTATCTCTGTCTGTCTGTCTGTCTGTCTGTCTGTCTGTCTGTCTGTCTACAGTCTGTCTGATCCCCATCGACTCGAGATGGGCCACCATATAGTTGCTGGTAGTTGATCCCAGGTTCTCTGGAAGAGGAGACAATGCTTTTAATTGTTGAGCCCTTTCAGTGGCCCCAACCATCTTTAAATATTTAGAAGTATATATGAGGCTATGTTTATGTAATCATATGCATACCATAAGAGGGATTTAGATACTCCAGAATCTGACACCCTCTTCTGGAGTGTGTGAAGACAGCTACAGTGTACTTATATCTAATAAATTCATAAATAAACAAATAAACATTTTTAAAAAAGGATAATAACGAAAGAGAGACCAGGCAGGCCTGCCATCCTTGTCTGTCTGTCTGTCTTTCTGTCTGATCCCCTGGAACTGGAGTTGGGCCACCATATAATTGCTGGTAGTTGATCCCAGGTTCTCTGGAAGATGAGTCAGTGCTGTTATTTGTTGAGCCCTTTCAGTGGACCCACCCATCTTTAAATTTTTAGAAGTACATGTGAGGCTGTGTTTATGTACATCATATACATACCATAAGAGGGATTTAGATACTCCAGAATCTGACACCCTCTTCTAGAGTGTCTGAAGAGAGCTACAGTGTACTTATATCTAATAAATACATAAATAATTAAATAAACATTTTTTAAAACGATAAGAAAGAAAGAAAGAAAGACCAGGCAGGCCTGCCATCCTTATCTCTGTCTGTCTGTCTGTCTGATCCCCTGGAACTGGAGATGGGCCACCATATAGTTGCTGGTAGTTGATCCCAGGTTCTCTGGAAGAGTAGACAATGCTGTTAATTGTTGAGCCCTTTCAGTGTCCCCACACATCTTTAAATTTTTAGAAGTATATGTGAGGCTGTGTTCATGTACATCATATGCAGACCGTAAGAGGGATATAGATTCTCCAGAATCGGACACCCTCTTCTGGAGAGTCTGAAGACAGCTACAGTGTACTTATATCTAATAAATAAATAAATAAATAAATAAATAAATAAATAAATAAATAAATGAATAAACAAATAAATAAACATTTTTTAAAAAGGATAAGAAAGAAAGAAAAATCAGGCAGGCCTGCCATCCTTATCTCTGTCTGTCTGTCTGTCTGTCTTAACCCCTGGAACTGCAGATGGGCCACCATATAGTTGCTGGTAGTTGATCCCAGGTTCTCTGGAAGAGGAATCAATGATGTTAATTGTTGAGCTTTTTCAGTGGCTCCACCCTTCTTTAAACTTTTGAAGCATATGTGAGGCTGTGTTTATATACATCATATGCAGACCATAAGAGGGATTTAGAATCTCCAGAATCTGACACCCTCTTCTGGAGTGTCTGAAGATAGCTACAGTGTACTTATATCTAATAAATAAATAAATAAATAAATAAATAAATAAATAAATAAATAAACAAACATTTTTTTAAAAGGATAAGAAATAAAGAAAGACCAGGCAGGCCTGCCACCCTTATCTCTGTCTGTTGTCTGTCTGTGTGATACCCTGGAACTGGAGATGGGCCACAATATAGTTGCTGGAAGTTTATCCAAGGTTCTCTGGAAGAGGAGACAATGCTGTTAATTGTTGAGCCCTTTCTGTGGCCCCACCCATCTTTAATTTTTAGAAGTATATGTGAGGCTGTGTTTATGTACATCATATGCAGACCATAAGAGGGATTTAGATCTCCAGAATCTGACACCCTCTTCTGGAGTGTCTGAAGACAGCTACAGTTTACTTATATGTAATAAATACATAAATAAATAAATAAATAAATAAATAAATAAATAAATAAACATTTTTTACAAAGGATAAGAAAGTAAGAAAGACCAGGCAGGCCTGCCACTCTTATCTCTGTCTGTCTGTCTGTCTATCTGATACCCTGGAACTGTAGATGGGCCACCATAGTGTTGCTGGTAGTTGATCCCAGATTCTCTGGAAGAGGAGACAATGCTGTTAATTGTTGAGCCCTTTCAGTGGCGCCACCCATCTTTAAATATTTAGAAGTATATGTGAGGCTGTGTTTATGTACATCTTATGCAGACCATAAATGTGATTTAGATTCTCCAGAATCTGACACCCTCTTCTGGAGTGTCTGAAGACAGCTACAGTGTACTTATATCAAATAAATAAATAAATAAATAAATAAATAAATAAATAAATATATATATATATATATATATATATAAACATTTTTTAAACAGGATAAGAAAGAAAGAAAGACCAGGAGGCCTGCCATCCTTATCTCTGTCTGTCTGTCTGTCTGTCTGTGTACAGTCTGTCTCATCCCCTTGGACTCGAGATGGGCCACCATATAGTTGCTGGTAGTTAATCCCAGGTTCTCTGCAAGAGTAGACAATGCTGTTAATTGTTGAGCCCTTTCAGGGGCCCAACATATCTTTAAATTTTTAGAAGTATGTGTGAGGCTGTGTTCATGTACATCATATGCAGACCATAAGAGGGATATTGATTCTCCAGAATCGGACACCCTCGGCTGGAGAGTCTGAAGACAGCTACAGTGTACTTATATCTAATAAATACATAAATAAATAAATAAATAAATAAATAAATAAATAAACATTTTTTTTAAAAGTATAAGAAAGAAAGAAAGACCAGGCAGGCCTCCATCCTTATCTCTGTCTCTCTGTCTGTCTGTCTGATACCCTGGTACTGGAGATGGGCCACCATATAGTTGCTGGTAGTTTATCCAATGTTCTCTGGAAGAGGAGACAATGCTGTTAATTGTTGAGCACTTTCTGTGTCCCCACCCATCTTTAAAGTTTTAGAAGTATATGTGAGGCTGTGTTTATGTACATCATATGCAGACCATAAGAGGGATTTAGATTCTCAAAAATCTGACACCCTCTTCTGGAGTGTCTGAAGACAACTACAGTTTACTTATATCTAATAAATACATAAATAAATAAATAAATAAATAAATAAATAAATAAATAAATAAACATTTTTTTAAAGGATAAGAAAGTAAGAAAGACCAGGCAGTCCTGCCACCCTTATCTCTGTCTGTCTGTCTGTCTGTCTGATACCCTGGAACTGGAGATGGGCCACCATGTAGTTGCTGGTAGTTGATCCCAGGATCTCTGGTAGAGTAGACAATGCTGTTAATTGTTGAGACCTTTCAGTGGCCCCAAACATCTTTAAATTTTTAGAAGTATATGTGAGGCTGTGTTTATGTACATCATATTCAGACCATAAGAGGGATATAGATTCTCCAGAATCTGACACCCTCTTCTGGAGTGTCTGAAGATAGCTAAATTGTACTTATATCTAATAAATAAATAAATAAATAAATAAATAAATAAATAAATAAACAAACAAACAAACAAACAAACAAACATTTTTTAAAAAGGATAAGAAAGAAAGAAAGACCAGTCTGGACTGTCATCCTTATCTCTGTCTGTCTGTCTGTCTCTCTGTCTGTCTGTCTGTCTGATCTCCTGGAACTGGAGATGGGCCACCATATAGTTGCTGGTAGTTGATCCCAGGTCCTCTGAAGAGGAGACAATTCTGTTAATTGTTCAGCCCTTTCAGTGGCCCCACCCATCTTTAAATTTCTAGAAGTAAATGTGATGCTGTGTTTATGTAAATCATATTCAGACCATAAGAGGGATTTAGATTCTCCAGAATCTGACACCGTCTTTTGGAGTGTCTATGACGGATTCAGTGTACTTATATCTAATAAATACATAAATAAATAAATAAACATTTTTTAAAAACGATAAGAAAAAAAGAAAGACCAGGCAGGCCTGCCATCGTTATCTCTGTCTGTCTGTCTGTCTGTCTGATCCCATGGAACTGGAGTTGGGCCACCATAGAGTTGCTTGTAGTTGATCCCAGGTTCTCTGGAAGAGGAGACAATGCTGTTAATTGTTGAGCCCTTTCAGTGGCCCCACCCATCTTTAAATTTTTAGAAGTAAATGTGAGGCTGTGTTTATGTACATCATATCCATACCATAAGAGGGATTTAGATACTCCAGAATCTGACACCCTCTTCTGGAGTGTCTGAAGACAGCTAAAGTGTACTTATATCTAATAAATACATAAATAATTAAATAAACATTTTTTAAAACGATAAGAAAGAAAGAAAGACCTGGCAGGCCTGCCATCCTTATCTCTGTCTGTCTGTCTGTCTGATCCATTGTAACTGGAGATGGGCCACCATATAGTTGCTGGTAGTTGATCCCAGGTTCTCTGGAAGAGGAGACAATGCTGTTAATTGTTGAGCCCTTTTAGTGGCCCCACACATCTTTAAATTTTGAGAAGTATATGAGAGGCTGTGTTTATGTACATCATATGCAGACCATAAGAGGGATTTAGATTCTCCAGAATCTGACAACCTCTTCTGGAGTGTCTGAAGACAAGTATTGAGTACTTATATCTAATAAATACATTAAAAATAAATAAATAAATAAATATAAATAAATAAATAAACATTTTTTTAAACGGAGAACAAAGAAAGAAAGACCATGCAGGCCTGCCATCCTTATCACTTTTGTCTGTCTGTCTGTCTGATCCCCTGTAACTGGAGATGGGCCACCATATAGTTGCTGGTAGTTGATCCCAGGTTCTCTGGAAGAGGAGACAATGCTGTTAATTGTTGAGCCCTTTCAGTGGCCCCACCCATCTTTAAATTTTTAGAAGTATATGTGAGGCTATGTTTATGTACATCAAATGCAGACCATAAGAGGGATTTAGATTCTCCAGCATCTGACACCCTCTTCTGGAGTGTCTGAAGACAGCTACAGTGTACTTATATCTAATAAATACATAAATAAAAAATAAATATTTTTAAATAAGGATAATAAAGAAAGAAAGTCCAGGCAGGCCTTCCATCCTTAGCTCTGTTGTCTGTCTGTCTGTCTGATCCCCTGAAACTGGAGATGGGCCACCATATTATTGCTGGTTGTTGATCCCAGGTTCTCTGGAAGAGGAGACAATGCTGTTAATTGTTGATCCCTTTTAGTGGCCCCACCCATCTTTAAATTTTTAGAAGTATATGTGAGGCTGTGTTTATGTACATCATATGCAGACCATAAGAGTTATTTAGATTCTCCAGAATCTGACACCCTCTTCTGGAGTGTCTGAAGACAGCTACAGTGTACTTATATCTAATAAATACATAAATAAATAAATAAATAAATAAATAAATAAATAAATAAATAAACATTTTTTTAAAAGGATAAGAAAAAAAGAAAGACCAGCAGGCCTGCCATCCTTATCTGTGTCTGTCTGTCTGTCTGTCTGATCCCCTGGAACTGGAGATGGGCCACCATATAGTTGCTGGTAGTTTATCCCAGGTTCTCTGGAAGAGGAGACAATGCTGTTAATTGTTGAGCCCTTTCAGTGGCCCCACCCATCTTTAAATTTTTAGAAGTATATGTGAGGCTGTGTTTATGTACCGAATATGCAGACCATAAGAGGGATTTAGATTCTCCAGAATCTGACACCGTCTTCTGGAGTCTCTGAAGACAGCTACAGTGTACTTATATCTAATAAATTCATAAATAAACAATTAAACATTTTTTAAAAAGGATAATAAAGAAAGAGAGACTAGGCAGGCCTGCCATCCTTGTCTGTCTGTCTGTCTGTCTGTCTGTCTGTCTGTCTGATCCCCTGGAACTGGAGATGGGCCACCATATAGTTGTTGATCCCAGATTCTCTGGAAGAAGAGACAATGCTGTTAATTGTTGAGCCCTCTCAGTGGCCCCGCCCATCTTTAAATTAAGTGTCTGAAGACAGCTACAATCCTTTTTCAGGATTGCTCACCATTTGCCTTTTGCAGGGTTTCTCAACATATTGCAGGTACTACAAGTTTGATTTTCTTATTTTTCGATCTTTCAGGGTTTCTCACCATATTCCAGGTCCTACTGTTAGATTTTCTCATTTTTAGACTTTTTCAGGGTTTCTCACCATATTCCAGGTACTACAGTGTGATTTTCTCATTTTTTGACTTTTTCAGGGTTTCTCATCATATTCCAAGTCCTAGAGTGTGATTTTCTCTTTTTTCGACTTTTTCAGAGTTTCTCACCATATTCCAGGTCCTACAGTGTGATTTTCTCATTTTTTGACTTTTTCAGGATTGCTCACCATATTCCATCTTCTACATTGTGATTTTCTCATTTTTCAACTTTTTCAGGGTTTCTCATCTTATTCCAAGTCCTACAGTGAAATTTTCTCATTTTTTGAGTTTTTCAGGGTTTCTCATCTTATTCCAAGTCCTACAGTGTGATTTTCTCATTTTTCGACTTTTTCAGGGTTTCTCACCATATTGCAGGTCCTACAACTGTGAATTTCTTATTTTTGCACTTTTTTAGGGTTTCTCACCATATTCCAGCTCCTACAGTGTTTTTTGTCATTTTTTGTCTTTTTCACGGTTTCTCATCTTATTCCAAGTCCTATATTGTGATTCTCTCATTTTTTGCCTTTTGCAGGGTTTCTCACCATATTGCAGGTACTACAAGTTTGATTTTCTTATTTTTGATCTTTCAGGGTTTCTCACCATATTCCAGGTCTTACTGTTTGATTTTCTCATTTTTAGACTTTTTCAGGGTTTCTCACCATATTCCAGGTACTACAGTGTATTTTTCTCATTTTTTGACTTTTTCACGGTTTCTCATCATATTCTAAATCCTACAGTGTGATTTTCTCATTTTTGGAATTTTTCAGGGTTTCTCACCATATTGCAGGTACTACAAGTTTGATTTTCTTATTTTTCGACTGTTTCAGTGTTTCTCACCATATTGCAGGTCCAACTGTGTGACTTTCTCATTTTGAGACTTTTTCAATGTTTCTCACCATATTCCAGCTACTACAGTCTGATTTTCTCATTTTTGACTTTTTCAGGTTTTCTCATCATATTCCAAGTCCTAGAGTGTGAGTTTCCAATTTTTCGCCTTTTTCAGAGTTTCTCACCATATTCCAGGTTCCACAGTGTGATTTTCTCATTTTTTGACTTTTTCAGGATTGCTCACCATATTCCATCTTCTACATTGTGATTTTCTCATTTTTCAACTTTTTCAGGGTTTCTCATCTTATTCCAAGTCCTACAGTGAAATTTTCTCATTTTTTGACTTTTTCAGGGTGTCTCATCTTATTCCAAGTCCTACAGTGTGATTTTCTCATTTTTCGACTTTTTCAGGGTTTCTCACCATATTGCAGGTCCTACACGTGTGAATTTCTTATTTTTGGACTTTTTCAGGGTTTCTCACCATATTCCAGGTACTACAGTGTGATTTTCTCATTTTAAGACTTTTTCAGGGTCTCTCACCATATTGCATGTCCTACAAGTGTGTATAACTTATTTTTCTACTTTTTAACGGTTTCTCTCCATATTCCATCTCCTACCGTGTACTTTTTTCATTTTTTGTCTTTTTCACGGTTTCTCATTTTATTCCAAGTCCTACAGTGTGATTTTCTCATTTTTCGACTTTTTCAGGGTTTCTCACCATATTGCAGGTCCTACAAGTGTGAATTTCTTATTTTTCGACATTTTCAGAGTTTCTCACCATATTCCAGGTCCTACAGTGTGATTTTCTCATTTTAAGACTTTTTCAGTGTTTCTCACCATATTCCAGGTCCTACAGTGTGATTTTCTCATTTTAAGACTTTTTCAGTGTTTCTCACCATATTCCAGGTCCTACAGTGTGATTTTCTCATTTTTCGACTTTTTCAGGGTTTCTCACCATATTCCAGGTACTACTGCGTGATTTTCTCATGTTTTCGACTTTTTTAGTGTTTCTCACCATATTCCAGGTACTACAGTGTGATTTTCTCATTTTTTTACTTCTTCAGGGTTTCTCATCACATTCCAAGTCCTAGAGTGATTTTTGCTTTTTTCGAATTTTTCAGGGTTTCTCAACATATTCCAGGTCCTACAGTTTGTTATTCTCATTTTTCGTCTTTTTCAGGGTTTCTCACTAGCTTCCAGGTCCTACTGCGTGATTTTCTCATTTTCCGACTTCTTTCAGGGTTTCTCACCATATTCTGGGTCCTACTGCATGAATTTCTCATGTTTTGACTTTTTCAGGGTTTCTCACCATATTCCAAGTCCTAGAGTGTGATATTCTCATTTTTTGACTTTTTCAGTGTTTCTCACCATATTCCAGGTCCTACAGTGTGATTTTCTCTTTTTTTAAATTTTTCGGGGTTTCTTACCTTATTCCAGGTTCTACATTGTCATTTTCTCATTTTTTGAATATTTCAGGTTTTCTCAACATATTCCAGGTCCTACACTGTCATTTTCTAATTTGCGACTTTTTCAGAGTTTCTCACCATATTCCAGGTCCTACAGTGTGATTTTCTCATTTTTTGACTTTTTCAGGATTGCTCACCATATTCCTTCTTCTACATTGTGATTTTCTCATTTTTCAACTTTTTCAGGGTTTCTCATCTTATTCCAAGTCCTACAGTGAAATTTTCTCATTTTTTGACTTTTTCAGGGTGTCTCATCTTATTCCAAGTCCTACAGTGTGATTTTCTCATTTTTCGACTTTTTCAGGGTTTCTCACCATATTGCAGGTCCTACAAGTGTGAATTTCTTATTTTTGGACTTTTTTAGGTTTTCTCACCATATTCCAGCTCCTACAGTGTGTTTTTGTCATTTTTTGTCTTTTTCACGGTTTCTCATCTTATTCCAAGTCCTATATTGTGATTTTCTCATTTTTTGCCTTTTGCAGGGTTTCTCACCATATTGCAGGTACTACAAGTTTGATTTTCTTATTTTTGATCTTTCAGGGTTTCTCACCATATTCCAGGTCTTACTGTTTGATTTTCTCATTTTTAGACTTTTTCAGGGTTTCTCACCATATTCCAGGTACTACAGTGTATTTTTCTCATTTTTTGACTTTTTCAGGGTTTCTCATCATATTCCAAGTCCTAGAGTGTGATTTTCTCTTTTTTCGACTTTTTCAGAGTTTCTCACCATATTCCAGGTCCTACAGTGTGATTTTCTCATTTTAAGACTTTTTCAGGATTGCTCACCATATTCCATCTTCTACATTGTGATTTTCTCATTTTTCAACTTTTTCAGGGTTTCTCATCTTATTCCAAGTCCTACAGTGAAATTTTCTCATTTTTTGAGTTTTTCAGGGTTTCTCATCTTATTCCAAGTCCTACAGTGTGATTTTCTCATTTTTCGACTTTTTCAGGGTTTCTCACCATATTGCAGGTCCTACAACTGTGAATTTCTTATTTTTGCACTTTTTTAGGGTTTCTCACCATATTCCAGCTCCTACAGTGTTTTTTGTCATTTTTTGTCTTTTTCACGGTTTCTCATCTTATTCCAAGTCCTATATTGTGATTTTCTCATTTTTTGCCTTTTGCAGGGTTTCTCACCATATTGCAGGTACTACAAGTTTGATTTTCTTATTTTTGATCTTTCAGGGTTTCTCACCATATTCCAGGTCTTACTGTTTGATTTTCTCATTTTTAGACTTTTTCAGGGTTTCTCACCATATTCCAGGTACTACAGTGTATTTTTCTCATTTTTTGACTTTTTCACGGTTTCTCATCATATTCTAAATCCTACAGTGTGATTTTTCTCATTTTTGGAATTTTTCAGGGTTTCTCACCATATTGCAGGTACTACAAGTTTGATTTTCCTATTTTTCGACTGTTTCAGTGTTTCTCACCATATTGCAGGTCCAACTGTGTGACTTTCTCATTTTGAGACTTTTTCAATGTTTCTCACCATATTCCAGCTACTACAGTCTGATTTTCTCATTTTTGACTTTTTCAGGTTTTCTCATCATATTCCAAGTCCTAGAGTGTGAGTTTCCAATTTTTCGCCTTTTTCAGAGTTTCTCACCATATTCCAGGTTCCACAGTGTGATTTTCTCATTTTTTGACTTTTTCAGGATTGCTCACCATATTCCATCTTCTACATTGTGATTTTCTCATTTTTCAACTTTTTCAGGGTTTCTCATCTTATTCCAAGTCCTACAGTGAAATTTTCTCATTTTTTGACTTTTTCAGGGTGTCTCATCTTATTCCAAGTCCTACAGTGTGATTTTCTCATTTTTCGACTTTTTCAGGGTTTCTCACCATATTGCAGGTCCTACACGTGTGAATTTCTTATTTTTGGACTTTTTCAGGGTTTCTCACCATATTCCAGGTACTACAGTGTGATTTTCTCATTTTAAGACTTTTTCAGGGTCTCTCACCATATTGCATGTCCTACAAGTGTGTATAACTTATTTTTCTACTTTTTAACGGTTTCTCTCCATATTCCATCTCCTACCGTGTACTTTTTTCATTTTTTGTCTTTTTCACGGTTTCTCATTTTATTCCAAGTCCTACAGTGTGATTTTCTCATTTTTCGACTTTTTCAGGGTTTCTCACCATATTGCAGGTCCTACAAGTGTGAATTTCTTATTTTTCGACATTTTCAGAGTTTCTCACCATATTCCAGGTCCTACAGTGTGATTTTCTCATTTTAAGACTTTTTCAGTGTTTCTCACCATATTCCAGGTCCTACAGTGTGATTTTCTCATTTTAAGACTTTTTCAGTGTTTCTCACCATATTCCAGGTCCTACAGTGTGATTTTCTCATTTTTCGACTTTTTCAGGGTTTCTCACCATATTCCAGGTACTACTGCGTGATTTTCTCATGTTTTCGACTTTTTTAGTGTTTCTCACCATATTCCAGGTACTACAGTGTGATTTTCTCATTTTTTTACTTCTTCAGGGTTTCTCATCACATTCCAAGTCCTAGAGTGTGATTTTTGCTTTTTTCGAATTTTTCAGGGTTTCTCAACATATTCCAGGTCCTACAGTTTGTTATTCTCATTTTTCGTCTTTTTCAGGGTTTCTCACTAGCTTCCAGGTCCTACTGCGTGATTTTCTCATTTTCCGACTTCTTTCAGGGTTTCTCACCATATTCTGGGTCCTACTGCATGAATTTCTCATGTTTTGACTTTTTCAGGGTTTCTCACCATATTCCAAGTCCTAGAGTGTGATATTCTCATTTTTTGACTTTTTCAGTGTTTCTCACCATATTCCAGGTCCTACAGTGTGATTTTCTCTTTTTTTAAATTTTTCGGGGTTTCTTACCTTATTCCAGGTTCTACATTGTCATTTTCTCATTTTTTGAATATTTCAGGTTTTCTCAACATATTCCAGGTCCTACACTGTCATTTTCTAATTTGCGACTTTTTCAGAGTTTCTCACCATATTCCAGGTCCTACAGTGTGATTTTCTCATTTTTTGACTTTTTCAGGATTGCTCACCATATTCCTTCTTCTACATTGTGATTTTCTCATTTTTCAACTTTTTCAGGGTTTCTCATCTTATTCCAAGTCCTACAGTGAAATTTTCTCATTTTTTGACTTTTTCAGGGTGTCTCATCTTATTCCAAGTCCTACAGTGTGATTTTCTCATTTTTCGACTTTTTCAGGGTTTCTCACCATATTGCAGGTCCTACAAGTGTGAATTTCTTATTTTTGGACTTTTTTAGGTTTTCTCACCATATTCCAGCTCCTACAGTGTGTTTTTGTCATTTTTTGTCTTTTTCACGGTTTCTCATCTTATTCCAAGTCCTATATTGTGATTTTCTCATTTTTTGCCTTTTGCAGGGTTTCTCACCATATTGCAGGTACTACAAGTTTGATTTTCTTATTTTTGATCTTTCAGGGTTTCTCACCATATTCCAGGTCTTACTGTTTGATTTTCTCATTTTTAGACTTTTTCAGGGTTTCTCACCATATTCCAGGTACTACAGTGTGATTTTCTCATTTTTTGACTTTTTCAGGGTTTCTCATCATATTCCAAGTCCTAGAGTGTGATCTTCTCTTTTTTCTACTAATTCAGAGTTTCTCACCATATTCCAGGTCCTACAGTGTGATTTTCTCATTTTAAGACTTTTTCAGGGTTTCTCAACATATTCCAACTCCTTCAGTGTATTTTTCTCATTTTTCGACTTTTTTAGGGTTTCTCATCTTATTCCAAGTCCTACAGTGTGATTTTCTCATTTTTCGACTTTTTCAGGGTTTCTCACCATATTGCAGGTCCTACAAGTGTGAATTTCTTATTTTTGGACTTTTTTAGGGTTTCTCACCATATTCCAGCTCCTACAGTGTGTTTTTGTCATTTTTTGTCTTTTTCACGGTTTCTCATCTTATTCCAAGTCCTATATTGTGATTTTCTCATTTTTTGCCTTTTGCAGGGTTTCTCACCATATTGCAGGTACTACAAGTTTGATTTTCTTATTTTTGATCTTTCAGGGTTTCTCACCATATTCCAGGTCTTACTGTTTGATTTTCTCATTTTTAGACTTT
The DNA here is from genome assembly GCF_978045245.1 of Mus caroli. NCBI lineage: Eukaryota > Metazoa > Chordata > Mammalia > Rodentia > Muridae > Mus > Mus caroli. Next base: position 42,196 of record NW_028227747.1, on the reverse strand, counting down.
TTCAGGGTTTCTCACCATATTCCAGGTACTACAGTCTGATTTTCTCATTTTTTGACTTTTTCAGGGTTTCTCATCATATTCCAAGTCCTAGAGTGTGATTTTCTCTTTTTTCGACTTTTTCAGAGTTTCTCACCATATTCCAGGTCCTACAGTGTGATTTTCTCATTTTAAGACTTTTTCAGGGTTTCTCAACATATTCCAACTCCTTCAGTGTATTTTTCTCATTTTTCGACTTTTTTAGGGTTTCTCATCTTATTCCAAGTCCTACAGTGTGATTTTCTCATTTTAAGACTTTTTCAGGGTTTCTCAACATATTCCAGGTCAAACAGTGTGATTTTCTCATTTTTTGACTTTTTCAGGTTTTCTCACCATATTGGAGGTTCTACAAGTGTGATTTTCTTATTTTTCGACTTTTTCAGGGTTTACTCACCATATTCCAGCTTCTACAGTGTATTTTTCTCATTTTTTGACTTTTTCACGGTTTCTCATCATATTCTAAATCCTACAGTGTGATTTTCTCATTTTTGGAATTTTTCAGGGTTTCTCACCATATTGCAGGTACTACAAGTTTGATTTTCTTATTTTTCCACTGTTTCAGAGTTTCTCACAATATTGCACAGGTCCAACTGTGTGATTTTCTCATTTTGAGACTTTTTCAATGTTTCTCACCATATTCCAGCTACTACAGACTGATTTTCTCATTTTTGACTTTTTCAGGGTTTCTCATCATATTCCAAGTCCTAGAGTGTGATTTTTCCAATTTTTCGCCTTTTTCAGAGTTTCTCAGCATATTCCAGGTTCCACAGTGTGATTTTCTCATTTTTTGACTTTTTCAGGATTGCTCACCATATTCCATCTTCTACATTTTGATTTTCTCATTTTTCAACTTTTTCAGGGTTTCTCATCTTATTCCAAGTCCTACAGTGAAATTTTCTCATTTTTTGACTTTTTCAGGGTGTCTCATCTTATTCCAAGTCCTACAGTGTGATTTTCTCATTTTTCGACTTTTTCAGGGTTTCTCACCATATTGCAGGTCCTACACGTGTGAATTTCTTATTTTTGGACTTTTTAAGGGTTTCTCACCATATTCCAGCTCCTACAGTGTGTTTTTGTCATTTTTTGTCTTTTTCACGGTTTCTCATCTTATTCCAAGTCCTATATTGTGATTTTCTCATTTTTTGCCTTTTGCAGGGTTTCTCACCATATTGCAGGTACTACAAGTTTGATTTTCTTATTTTTGATCTTTCAGCGTTTCTCACCATATTCCAGGTCTTACTGTTTGATTTTCTCATTTTTAGACTTTTTCAGGGTTTCTCACCATATTCCAGGTACTACAGTGTGATTTTCTCATTTTTTGACTTTTTCAGGGTTTCTCATCATATTCCAAGTCCTAGAGTGTGATTTTCTCTTTTTTCGACTTTTTCAGAGTTTCTCACCATATTCCAGGTCCTACAGTGTGATTTTCTCATTTTAAGACTTTTTCAGGGTTTCTCAACATATTCCAACTCCTTCAGGGTATTTTTCTCATTTTTCGACTTTTTTAGGGTTTCTCATCTTATTCCAAGTCCTACAGTGTGATTTTCTCATTTTAAGACTTTTCAGGGTTTCTCAACATATTCCAGGTCCTACAGTGTGATTTTCTCATTTTTTGACTTTTTCAGGGTTTCTCACCATATTGGAGGTTCTACAAGTGTGATTTTCTTATTTTTCGACTTTTTCAGGGTTTACTCACCATATTCCAGCTTCTACAGTGTATTTTTTCATTTTTTGACTTTTTCACGGTTTCTCATCATATTCTAAATCCTACAGTGTGATTTTCTCATTTTTGGAATTTTTCAGGGTTTCTCACCATATTGCAGGTACTACAAGTTTGATTTTCTTATTTTTCCACTGTTTCAGAGTTTCTCACAATATTGCACAGGTCCAACTGTGTGATTTTCTCATTTTGAGACTTTTTCAATGTTTCTCACCATATTCCAGCTACTACAGACTGATTTTCTCATTTTTGACTTTTTCAGGGTTTCTCATCATATTCCAAGTCCTAGAGTGTGATTTTTCCAATTTTTCGCCTTTTTCAGAGTTTCTCACCATATTCCAGGTTCCACAGTGTGATTTTCTCATTTTTTGACTTTTTCAGGATTGCTCACCATATTCCATCTTCTACATTGTGATTTTCTCATTTTTCAACTTTTTCAGGGTTTCTCATCTTATTCCAAGTCCTACAGTGAAATTTTCTCATTTTTTGACTTTTTCAGGGTGTCTCATCTTATTCCAAGTCCTACAGTGTGATTTTCTCATTTTTCGACTTTTTCAGGGTTTCTCACCATATTGCAGGTCCTACACGTGTGAATTTCTTATTTTTGGACTTTTTAAGGGTTTCTCACCATATTCCAGCTCCTACAGTGTGTT
>NW_028227747.1:0-39687 GCF_978045245.1 Mus caroli | reverse complement strand
AAAAGTCGAAAAATGAGAAAATCACACTGTAGGACTTGGAATAAGATGAGAAACCCTGAAAAACTCAAAAAATGAGAAAATTTCACTGTAGGACTTGGAATAAGATGAGAAACCCTGAAAAAGTTGAAAAATGAGAAAATCACAATGTAGAAGATGGAATATGGTGAGCAATCCTGAAAAAGTCTTAAAATGAGAAAATCACACTGTAGGACCTGGAATATGGTGAGAAACTCTGAAAAAGTCGAAAAAAGAGAAAATCACACTCTAGGACTTGGAATATGATGAGAAACCCTGAAAAAGTCAAAAAATGAGAAAAATACACTGTAGTACCTGGAATATGGTGAGAAACCCTGAAAAAGTCTAAAAATGAGAAAATCAAACAGTAAGACCTGGAATATGGTGAGAAACCCTGAAAGATCAAAAATAAGAAAATCAAACTTGTAGTACCTGCAATATGGTGAGAAACCCTGCAAAAGGCAAAAAATGAGAAAATCACAATATAGGACTTGGAATAAGATGAGAAACCGTGAAAAAGACAAAAAATGACAAAAACACACTGTAGGAGCTGGAATATGGTGAGAAAACCTAAAAAAGTCCAAAAATAAGAAATTCACACTTGTAGGACCTGCAATATGGTGAGAAACCCTGAAAAAGTCGAAAAATGAGAAAATCACACTGTAGGACTTGGAATAAGATGAGACACCCTGAAAAAGTCAAAAAATGAGAAAATTTCACTGTAGGACTTGGAATAAGATGAGAAACCCTGAAAAAGTTGAAAAATGAGAAAATCACAATGTAGAAGAAGGAATATGGTGAGCAATCCTGAAAAAGTCAAAAAATGAGAAAATCACACTGTAGGACCTGGAATATGGTGAGAAACTCTGAAAAAGTCGCAAATTAGAAAATGACAGTGTAGGACCTGGAATATGTTGAGAAAACCTGAAATATTCAAAAAATGAGAAAATGACAATGTAGAACCTGGAATAAGGTAAGAAACCCCGAAAAATTTAAAAAAAGAGAAAATCACACTGTAGGACCTGGAATATGGTGAGAAACACTGAAAAAGTCAAAAAATGAGAATATCACACTCTAGGACTTGGAATATGGTGAGAAACCCTGAAAAAGTCAAAACATGAGAAATTCATGCAGTAGGACCCAGAATATGGTGAGAAACCCTGAAAGAAGTCGGAAAATGAGAAAATCACGCAGTAGGACCTGGAAGCTAGTGAGAAACCCTGAAAAAGACGAAAAATGAGAATAACAAACTGTAGGACCTGGAATATGTTGAGAAACCCTGAAAAATTCGAAAAAAGCAAAAATCACTCTAGGACTTGGAATGTGATGAGAAACCCTGAAGAAGTAAAAAAATGAGAAAATCACACTGTAGTACCTGGAATATGGTGAGAAACACTAAAAAAGTCGAAAACATGAGAAAATCACGCAGTAGTACCTGGAATATGGTGAGAAACCCTGAAAAAGTCGAAAAATGAGAAAATCACACTGTAGGACCTGGAATATGGTGAGAAACACTGAAAAAGTCTTAAAATGAGAAAATCACACTGTAGGACCTGGAATATGGTGAGAAACACTGAAAAAGTCTTAAAATGAGAAAATCACACTGTAGGACCTGGAATATGGTGAGAAACTCTGAAAATGTCGAAAAATAAGAAATTCACACTTGTAGGACCTGCAATATGGTGAGAAACCCTGAAAAAGTCGAAAAATGAGAAAATCACACTGTAGGACTTGGAATAAAATGAGAAACCGTGAAAAAGACAAAAAATGAAAAAAGTACACGGTAGGAGATGGAATATGGAGAGAAACCGTTAAAAAGTAGAAAAATAAGTTATACACACTTGTAGGACATGCAATATGGTGAGAGACCCTGAAAAAGTCTTAAAATGAGAAAATCACACTGTAGTACCTGGAATATGGTGAGAAACCCTGAAAAAGTCCAAAAATAAGAAATTCACACGTGTAGGACCTGCAATATGGTGAGAAACCCTGAAAAAGTCGAAAAATGAGAAAATCACACTGTAGGACTTGGAATAAGATGAGAAACCCTAAAAAAGTCGAAAAATGAGAAAAATACCCTGAAGGAGTTGGAATATGTTGAGAAACCCTGAAAAAGTCTTAAAATGAGAAAATCACACTGTAGGACCTGGAATATGGTGAGAAACTCTGAAAAAGTCGAAAAAAGAGAAAATCACACTCTAGGACTTGGAATATGATGAGAAACCCTGAAAAAGTCAAAAAATGAGAAAATCACACTGTAGTACCTGGAATATGGTGAGAAACCCTGAAAAAGTCTAAAAATGAGAAAATCACACTGTAGGACTTGGAATAAAATGAGAAACCGTGAAAAAGACAAAAAATGAAAAAAGTACACGGTAGGAGATGGAATATGGAGAGAAACCGTTAAAAAGTAGAAAAATAAGTTATACACACTTGTAGGACATGCAATATGGTGAGAGACCCTGAAAAAGTCTTAAAATGAGAAAATCACACTGTAGTACCTGGAATATGGTGAGAAACCCTGAAAAAGTCCAAAAATAAGAAATTCACACGTGTAGGACCTGCAATATGGTGAGAAACCCTGAAAAAGTCGAAAAATGAGAAAATCACACTGTAGGACTTGGAATAAGATGAGACACCCTGAAAAAGTCAAAAAATGAGAAAATTTCACTGTAGGACTTGGAATAAGATGAGAAACCCTGAAAAAGTTGAAAAATGAGAAAATCACAATGTAGAAGATGGAATATGGTGAGCAATCCTGAAAAAGTCAAAAAATGAGAAAATCACACTGTGGAACCTGGAATATGGTGAGAAACTCTGAAAAAGGCGAAAAATTGGAAACTCACACTCTAGGACTTGGAATATGATGAGAAAACCTGAAAAAGTCAAAAATGAGAAAATCAGACTGTAGTAGCTGGAATATGGTGAGAAACATTGAAAAAGTCTCAAAATGAGAAAGTCACACAGTTGGACCTGCAATATGGTGAGAAACACTGAAACAGTCGAAAAATAGGAAAATCAAACTTGTAGTACCTGCAATATGGTGAGAAACCCTGAAAAATTCCAAAAATGAGAAAAATCACACTGTAGGATTTAGAATATGATGAGAAACCGTGAAAAAGTCAAAAAATGAGAAAAATACACTGTAGTACCTGGAATATGGTGAGAAACCCTGAAAAAGTCTAAAAATGAGAAAATCAAACAGTAAGACCTGGAATATGGTGAGAAACCCTGAAAGATCAAAAATAAGAAAATCAAACTTGTAGTACCTGCAATATGGTGAGAAACCCTGCAAAAGGCAAAAAATGAGAAAATCACAATATAGGACTTGGAATAAGATGAGAAACCGTGAAAAAGACAAAAAATGACAAAAAACACTGTAGGAGCTGGAATATGGTGAGAAACCCTAAAAAAGTGCAAAAATAAGAAATTCACAGTTGTAGGACCTGCAATATGGTGAGAAACCCTGAAAAAGTCGAAAAATGAGAAAATCACACTGTAGGACTTGGAATAAGATGAGAAACCCTGAAAAACTCAAAAAATGAGAAAATTTCACTGTAGGACTTGGAATAAGATGAGAAACCCTGAAAAAGTTGAAAAATGAGAAAATCACAATGTAGAAGATGGAATATGGTGAGCAATCCTGAAAAAGTCTTAAAATGAGAAAATCACACTGTAGGACCTGGAATATGGTGAGAAACTCTGAAAAAGTCGAAAAAAGAGAAAATCACACTCTAGGACTTGGAATATGATGAGAAACCCTGAAAAAGTCAAAAAATGAGAAAAATACACTGTAGTACCTGGAATATGGTGAGAAACCCTGAAAAAGTCTAAAAATGAGAAAATCAAACAGTAAGACCTGGAATATGGTGAGAAACCCTGAAAGATCAAAAATAAGAAAATCAAACTTGTAGTACCTGCAATATGGTGAGAAACCCTGCAAAAGGCAAAAAATGAGAAAATCACAATATAGGACTTGGAATAAGATGAGAAACCGTGAAAAAGACAAAAAATGACAAAAACACACTGTAGGAGCTGGAATATGGTGAGAAAACCTAAAAAAGTCCAAAAATAAGAAATTCACACTTGTAGGACCTGCAATATGGTGAGAAACCCTGAAAAAGTCGAAAAATGAGAAAATCACACTGTAGGACTTGGAATAAGATGAGACACCCTGAAAAAGTCAAAAAATGAGAAAATTTCACTGTAGGACTTGGAATAAGATGAGAAACCCTGAAAAAGTTGAAAAATGAGAAAATCACAATGTAGAAGAAGGAATATGGTGAGCAATCCTGAAAAAGTCAAAAAATGAGAAAATCACACTGTAGGACCTGGAATATGGTGAGAAACTCTGAAAAAGTCGCAAATTAGAAAATGACAGTGTAGGACCTGGAATATGTTGAGAAAACCTGAAATATTCAAAAAATGAGAAAATGACAATGTAGAACCTGGAATAAGGTAAGAAACCCCGAAAAATTTAAAAAAAGAGAAAATCACACTGTAGGACCTGGAATATGGTGAGAAACACTGAAAAAGTCAAAAAATGAGAATATCACACTCTAGGACTTGGAATATGGTGAGAAACCCTGAAAAAGTCAAAACATGAGAAATTCATGCAGTAGGACCCAGAATATGGTGAGAAACCCTGAAAGAAGTCGGAAAATGAGAAAATCACGCAGTAGGACCTGGAAGCTAGTGAGAAACCCTGAAAAAGACGAAAAATGAGAATAACAAACTGTAGGACCTGGAATATGTTGAGAAACCCTGAAAAATTCGAAAAAAGCAAAAATCACTCTAGGACTTGGAATGTGATGAGAAACCCTGAAGAAGTAAAAAAATGAGAAAATCACACTGTAGTACCTGGAATATGGTGAGAAACACTAAAAAAGTCGAAAACATGAGAAAATCACGCAGTAGTACCTGGAATATGGTGAGAAACCCTGAAAAAGTCGAAAAATGAGAAAATCACACTGTAGGACCTGGAATATGGTGAGAAACACTGAAAAAGTCTTAAAATGAGAAAATCACACTGTAGGACCTGGAATATGGTGAGAAACACTGAAAAAGTCTTAAAATGAGAAAATCACACTGTAGGACCTGGAATATGGTGAGAAACTCTGAAAATGTCGAAAAATAAGAAATTCACACTTGTAGGACCTGCAATATGGTGAGAAACCCTGAAAAAGTCGAAAAATGAGAAAATCACACTGTAGGACTTGGAATAAAATGAGAAACCGTGAAAAAGACAAAAAATGAAAAAAGTACACGGTAGGAGATGGAATATGGAGAGAAACCGTTAAAAAGTAGAAAAATAAGTTATACACACTTGTAGGACATGCAATATGGTGAGAGACCCTGAAAAAGTCTTAAAATGAGAAAATCACACTGTAGTACCTGGAATATGGTGAGAAACCCTGAAAAAGTCCAAAAATAAGAAATTCACACGTGTAGGACCTGCAATATGGTGAGAAACCCTGAAAAAGTCGAAAAATGAGAAAATCACACTGTAGGACTTGGAATAAGATGAGACACCCTGAAAAAGTCAAAAAATGAGAAAATTTCACTGTAGGACTTGGAATAAGATGAGAAACCCTGAAAAAGTTGAAAAATGAGAAAATCACAATGTAGAAGATGGAATATGGTGAGCAATCCTGAAAAAGTCAAAAAATGAGAAAATCACACTGTGGAACCTGGAATATGGTGAGAAACTCTGAAAAAGGCGAAAAATTGGAAACTCACACTCTAGGACTTGGAATATGATGAGAAAACCTGAAAAAGTCAAAAATGAGAAAATCAGACTGTAGTAGCTGGAATATGGTGAGAAACATTGAAAAAGTCTCAAAATGAGAAAGTCACACAGTTGGACCTGCAATATGGTGAGAAACACTGAAACAGTCGAAAAATAAGAAAATCAAACTTGTAGTACCTGCAATATGGTGAGAAACCCTGAAAAATTCCAAAAATGAGAAAATCACACTGTAGGATTTAGAATATGATGAGAAACCGTGAAAAAGTCAAAAAATGAGAAAAATACACTGTAGTACCTGGAATATGGTGAGAAACCCTGAAAAAGTCTAAAAATGAGAAAATCAAACAGTAAGACCTGGAATATGGTGAGAAACCCTGAAAGATCAAAAATAAGAAAATCAAACTTGTAGTACCTGCAATATGGTGAGAAACCCTGCAAAAGGCAAAAAATGAGAGAATCACAATATAGGACTTGGAATAAGATGAGAAACCGTGAAAAAGACAAAAAATGACAAAAAACACTGTAGGAGCTGGAATATGGTGAGAAACCCTAAAAAAGTGCAAAAATAAGAAATTCACAGTTGTAGGACCTGCAATATGGTGAGAAACCCTGAAAAAGTCGAAAAATGAGAAAATCACACTGTAGGACTTGGAATAAGATGAGAAACCCTGAAAAACTCAAAAAATGAGAAAATTTCACTGTAGGACTTGGAATAAGATGAGAAACCCTGAAAAAGTTGAAAAATGAGAAAATCACAATGTAGAAGATGGAATATGGTGAGCAATCCTGAAAAAGTCAAAAAATGAGAAAATCACACTGTAGGACCTGGAATATGGTGAGAAACTCTGAAAAAGTCGAAAAAAGAGAAAATCACACTCTAGGACTTGGAATATGATGAGAAACCCTGAAAAAGTCAAAAAATGAGAAAATCACACTGTAGTACCTGGAATATGGTGAGAAACCCTGAAAAAGTCTAAAAATGAGAAAATCTAACAGTAGGACCTGGAATATGGTGAGAAACCCTGAAAGATCGAAAAATAAGAAAATCAAACTTGTAGTACCTGCAATATGTTGAGAAACCCTGCAAAAGGCAAATGGTGAGCAATCCTGAAAAAGGATTGTAGCTGTCTTCAGACACTTAATTTAAAGATGGGCGGGGCCACTGAGAGGGCTCAACAATTAACAGCATTGTCTCTTCTTCCAGAGAATCTGGGATCAACAACTATATGGTGGCCCATCTCCAGTTCCAGGGGATCAGACAGACAGACAGACAGACAGACAGACAGACAGACAAGGATGGCAGGCCTGCCTAGTCTCTCTTTCTTTATTATCCTTTTTTAAAAATGTTTAATTGTTTATTTATGAATTTATTAGATATAAGTACACTGTAGCTGTCTTCAGAGACTCCAGAAGACGGTGTCAGATTCTGGAGAATCTAAATCCCTCTTATGGTCTGCATATTCGGTACATAAACACAGCCTCACATATACTTCTAAAAATTTAAAGATGGGTGGGGCCACTGAAAGGGCTCAACAATTAACAGCATTGTCTCCTCTTCCAGAGAACCTGGGATAAACTACCAGCAACTATATGGTGGCCCATCTCCAGTTCCAGGGGATCAGACAGACAGACAGACAGACACAGATAAGGATGGCAGGCCTGCTGGTCTTTCTTTTTTTCTTATCCTTTTAAAAAAATGTTTATTTATTTATTTATTTATTTATTTATTTATTTATTTATGTATTTATTAGATATAAGTACACTGTAGCTGTCTTCAGACACTCCAGAAGAGGGTGTCAGATTCTGGAGAATCTAAATAACTCTTATGGTCTGCATATGATGTACATAAACACAGCCTCACATATACTTCTAAAAATTTAAAGATGGGTGGGGCCACTAAAAGGGATCAACAATTAACAGCATTGTCTCCTCTTCCAGAGAACCTGGGATCAACAACCAGCAATAATATGGTGGCCCATCTCCAGTTTCAGGGGATCAGACAGACAGACAGACAACAGAGCTAAGGATGGAAGGCCTGCCTGGACTTTCTTTCTTTATTATCCTTATTTAAAAATATTTATTTTTTATTTATGTATTTATTAGATATAAGTACACTGTAGCTGTCTTCAGACACTCCAGAAGAGGGTGTCAGATGCTGGAGAATCTAAATCCCTCTTATGGTCTGCATTTGATGTACATAAACATAGCCTCACATATACTTCTAAAAATTTAAAGATGGGTGGGGCCACTGAAAGGGCTCAACAATTAACAGCATTGTCTCCTCTTCCAGAGAACCTGGGATCAACTACCAGCAACTATATGGTGGCCCATCTCCAGTTACAGGGGATCAGACAGACAGACAGACAAAAGTGATAAGGATGGCAGGCCTGCATGGTCTTTCTTTCTTTGTTCTCCGTTTAAAAAAATGTTTATTTATTTATTTATATTTATTTATTTATTTATTTTTAATGTATTTATTAGATATAAGTACTCAATACTTGTCTTCAGACACTCCAGAAGAGGTTGTCAGATTCTGGAGAATCTAAATCCCTCTTATGGTCTGCATATGATGTACATAAACACAGCCTCTCATATACTTCTCAAAATTTAAAGATGTGTGGGGCCACTAAAAGGGCTCAACAATTAACAGCATTGTCTCCTCTTCCAGAGAACCTGGGATCAACTACCAGCAACTATATGGTGGCCCATCTCCAGTTACAATGGATCAGACAGACAGACAGACAGAGATAAGGATGGCAGGCCTGCCAGGTCTTTCTTTCTTTCTTATCGTTTTAAAAAATGTTTATTTAATTATTTATGTATTTATTAGATATAAGTACACTTTAGCTGTCTTCAGACACTCCAGAAGAGGGTGTCAGATTCTGGAGTATCTAAATCCCTCTTATGGTATGGATATGATGTACATAAACACAGCCTCACATTTACTTCTAAAAATTTAAAGATGGGTGGGGCCACTGAAAGGGCTCAACAATTAACAGCATTGTCTCCTCTTCCAGAGAACCTGGGATCAACTACAAGCAACTCTATGGTGGCCCAACTCCAGTTCCATGGGATCAGACAGACAGACAGACAGACAGAGATAACGATGGCAACCTGCCTGGTCTTTCTTTTTTTCTTATCGTTTTTAAAAAATGTTTATTTATTTATTTATGTATTTATTAGATATAAGTACACTGAATCCGTCATAGACACTCCAAAAGACGGTGTCAGATTCTGGAGAATCTAAATCCCTCTTATGGTCTGAATATGATTTACATAAACACAGCATCACATTTACTTCTAGAAATTTAAAGATGGGTGGGGCCACTGAAAGGGCTGAACAATTAACAGAATTGTCTCCTCTTCAGAGGACCTGGGATCAACTACCAGCAACTATATGGTGGCCCATCTCCAGTTCCAGGAGATCAGACAGACAGACAGACAGAGAGACAGACAGACAGACAGAGATAAGGATGACAGTCCAGACTGGTCTTTCTTTCTTTCTTATCCTTTTTAAAAAATGTTTGTTTGTTTGTTTGTTTATTTATTTATTTATTTATTTATTTATTTATTTATTAGATATAAGTACAATTTAGCTATCTTCAGACACTCCAGAAGAGGGTGTCAGATTCTGGAGAATCTATATCCCTCTTATGGTCTGAATATGATGTACATAAACACAGCCTCACATATACTTCTAAAAATTTAAAGATGTTTGGGGCCACTGAAAGGTCTCAACAATTAACAGCATTGTCTACTCTACCAGAGATCCTGGGATCAACTACCAGCAACTACATGGTGGCCCATCTCCAGTTCCAGGGTATCAGACAGACAGACAGACAGACAGAGATAAGGGTGGCAGGACTGCCTGGTCTTTCTTACTTTCTTATCCTTTAAAAAAATGTTTATTTATTTATTTATTTATTTATTTATTTATTTATTTATGTATTTATTAGATATAAGTAAACTGTAGTTGTCTTCAGACACTCCAGAAGAGGGTGTCAGATTTTTGAGAATCTAAATCCCTCTTATGGTCTGCATATGATGTACATAAACACAGCCTCACATATACTTCTAAAACTTTAAAGATGGGTGGGGACACAGAAAGTGCTCAACAATTAACAGCATTGTCTCCTCTTCCAGAGAACATTGGATAAACTACCAGCAACTATATGGTGGCCCATCTCCAGTACCAGGGTATCAGACAGACAGACAGAGAGACAGAGATAAGGATGGAGGCCTGCCTGGTCTTTCTTTCTTTCTTATACTTTTAAAAAAAATGTTTATTTATTTATTTATTTATTTATTTATTTATTTATTTATTTATGTATTTATTAGATATAAGTACACTGTAGCTGTCTTCAGACTCTCCAGCCGAGGGTGTCCGATTCTGGAGAATCAATATCCCTCTTATGGTCTGCATATGATGTACATGAACACAGCCTCACACATACTTCTAAAAATTTAAAGATATGTTGGGCCCCTGAAAGGGCTCAACAATTAACAGCATTGTCTACTCTTGCAGAGAACCTGGGATTAACTACCAGCAACTATATGGTGGCCCATCTCGAGTCCAAGGGGATGAGACAGACTGTACACAGATAGACAGACAGACAGACAGAGATAAGGATGGCAGGCCTCCTGGTCTTTCTTTCTTTCTTATCCTGTTTAAAAAATGTTTATATATATATATATATATATATATTTATTTATTTATTTATTTATTTATTTATTTATTTGATATAAGTACACTGTAGCTGTCTTCAGACACTCCAGAAGAGGGTGTCAGATTCTGGAGAATCTAAATCACATTTATGGTCTGCATAAGATGTACATAAACACAGCCTCACATATACTTCTAAATATTTAAAGATGGGTGGCGCCACTGAAAGGGCTCAACAATTAACAGCATTGTCTCCTCTTCCAGAGAATCTGGGATCAACTACCAGCAACACTATGGTGGCCCATCTACAGTTCCAGGGTATCAGATAGACAGACAGACAGACAGAGATAAGAGTGGCAGGCCTGCCTGGTCTTTCTTACTTTCTTATCCTTTGTAAAAAATGTTTATTTATTTATTTATTTATTTATTTATTTATTTATTTATTTATTTATTTATTTATGTATTTATTACATATAAGTAAACTGTAGCTGTCTTCAGACACTCCAGAAGAGGGTGTCAGATTCTGGAGATCTAAATCCCTCTTATGGTCTGCATATGATGTACATAAACACAGCCTCACATATACTTCTAAAAATTAAAGATGGGTGGGGCCACAGAAAGGGCTCAACAATTAACAGCATTGTCTCCTCTTCCAGAGAACCTTGGATAAACTTCCAGCAACTATATTGTGGCCCATCTCCAGTTCCAGGGTATCACACAGACAGACAACAGACAGAGATAAGGGTGGCAGGCCTGCCTGGTCTTTCTTTATTTCTTATCCTTTTAAAAAAATGTTTGTTTATTTATTTATTTATTTATTTATTTATTTATTTATTTATTTATTAGATATAAGTACACTGTAGCTATCTTCAGACACTCCAGAAGAGGGTGTCAGATTCTGGAGATTCTAAATCCCTCTTATGGTCTGCATATGATGTATATAAACACAGCCTCACATATGCTTCAAAAGTTTAAAGAAGGGTGGAGCCACTGAAAAAGCTCAACAATTAACATCATTGATTCCTCTTCCAGAGAACCTGGGATCAACTACCAGCAACTATATGGTGGCCCATCTGCAGTTCCAGGGGTTAAGACAGACAGACAGACAGACAGAGATAAGGATGGCAGGCCTGCCTGATTTTTCTTTCTTTCTTATCCTTTTTAAAAAATGTTTATTTATTTGTTTATTCATTTATTTATTTATTTATTTATTTATTTATTTATTTATTTATTAGATATAAGTACACTGTAGCTGTCTTCAGACTCTCCAGAAGAGGGTGTCCGATTCTGGAGAATCTATATCCCTCTTACGGTCTGCATATGATGTACATGAACACAGCCTCACATATACTTCTAAAAATTTAAAGATGTGTGGGGACACTGAAAGGGCTCAACAATTAACAGCATTGTCTACTCTTCCAGAGAACCTGGGATCAACTACCAGCAACTATATGGTGGCCCATCTCCAGTTCCAGGGGATCAGACAGACAGACAGACAGAGATAAGGATGGCAGGCCTGCCTGGTCTTTCTTTCTTTCTTTCTTATCGTTTTAAAAAATGTTTATTTAATTATTTATGTATTTATTAGATATAAGTACACTGTAGCTCTCTTCAGACACTCTAGAAGAGGGTGTCAGATTCTGGAGTATCTAAATCCCTCTTATGGTATGTATATGATGTACATAAACACAGCCTCACATGTACTTCTAAAAATTTAAAGATGGGTGGGTCCACTGAAAGGGCTCAACAAATAACAGCACTGACTCATCTTCCAGAGAACCTGGGATCAACTACCAGCAATTATATGGTGGCCCAACTCCAGTTCCAGGGGATCAGACAGAAAGACAGACAGACAGACAAGGATGGCAGGCCTGCCTGGTCTCTCTTTCGTTATTATCCTTTTTTAAAAATGTTTATTTGTTTATTTATGAATTTATTAGATATAAGTACACTGTAGCTGTCTTCACACACTCCAGAAGAGGGTGTCAGATTCTGGAGTATCTAAATCCCTCTTATGGTATGCATATGATTACATAAACATAGCCTCATATATACTTCTAAATATTTAAAGATGGTTGGGGCCACTGAAAGGGCTCAACAATTAAAAGCATTGTCTCCTCTTCCAGAGAACCTGGGATCAACTACCAGCAACTATATGGTGGCCCATCTCGAGTCGATGGGGATCAGACAGACTGTAGACAGACAGACAGACAGACAGACAGACAGACAGACAGACAGAGATAAGGATGGCAGGCCTCCTGGTCTTTCTTTCTTTCTTATCCTGTTTAAAAAATGTTTATTTATTTATTTATTTATTTATTTATTTATTTATTTATTTATTTATTTATTTGATATAAGTACACTGTAGCTGTCTTCAGACACTCCAGAAGAGGGTGTCAGATTCTGGAGAATCTAAATCACATTTATGGTCTGCATAAGATGTACATAAACACAGCCTCACATATACTTCTAAATATTTAAAGATGGGTGGCGCCACTGAAAGGGCTCAACAATTAACAGCATTGTCTCCTCTTCCAGAGAACCTGGGATCAACTACCAGCAACACTATGGTGGCCCATCTACAGTTCCAGGGTATCAGATAGACAGACAGACAGACAGAGATAAGGGTGGCAGGCCTGCCTGGTCTTTCTTACTTTCTTATCCTTTGTAAAAAATGTTTATTTATTCATTTATTTATTTATTTTTTTATTTATATATTTATTAGATATAAGTAAACTGTAGCTGTCTTCAGACACTCCAGAAGAGGGTGTCAGATTCTGGAGATCTAAATCCCTCTTATGGTCTGCATATGATGTACATAAACACAGCCTCATATATACTTCTAAAAATTAAAGATGGGTGGGGCCACAGAAAGGGCACAACAATTAACAGCATTGTCTCCTCTTCCAGAGAACCTTGGATAAACTTCCAGCAACTATATGGTGGCCCATTTCCAGTTCCAGGGTATCACACAGACAGACTACAGACAGACATAAGGGTGGCAGGCCTGCCTGGTCTTTCTTTCTTTCTTATACTTTTAAAAAAATGTTTGTTTATTTATTTATTTATTTATTTATTTATTTATTTATTTATTTATGTATTTATTAGATATAAGTACACTGTAGCTGTCTTCGGACACTACAGAAGAGGGTGTCAGATTCTGGAGAATCTAAATCCCTCTTATGGTCTGCATATGATGTACATAAACACAGCCTCACATACACTTCTAAAAATTTAAAGATGGGTGGGGCCACTGAAAGGGCTCAACAATTAACAGCATTGTCTCCTCTTCCAGAGAACCTGGGATCAACAACCAGCAACTATATGGTGGCCTATCTCCAGTTCCAAAGGATCATATAGATAGTCAGACAGACAGACAGAGATAAGGATGGCAGAGTTCCTGGTCTTTCTTTCTTCCTTATCCTTTTTAAAAAATGTTATTTATTTATTTATTTATTTATTTATTTATTTATTTATGTATTTATTAGATATAAGTACACTCTAGCTATCTTCAGAACTCCAGAAGAGGGTGTCAGATTCTGGAGATTCTAAATCCCTCTTATCGTCTGCATATGATGTACATAAACACAGCCTCACATATGCTTCAAAAGTTTAAAGAAGGGTGGAGCCACTGAAAAAGCTCAACAATTAACAGCATTGTCTCCTCTTCCAGAGAACCTGGGATCAACAACCAGCAACTATAAGGTGTCCCATCTCCAGTTCTCAGGAATCAGACAGACAGACAGACAGACAGAGATAAGGATGGCAGGCCTGCCAGGTCTTTCTTTCTTACTTATCCTTTTTAAAAAATGTTTATTTATTTATTTATGTATGTATTTATTAGATATAAGTACACAGTAGCTATCTTCAGACACACCAGAAGAGGTTTTCAGATTCTGGAGAATCTAAAACCCTCTTATGGTCTGCATATGATGTTCATAAACACAGCCTCACATATACTTCTAAAAATTTAAAGATGGGTGGGACCACTGAAAGGGCTCAACAATTAACATCATTGTCTCCTCTTCCAGAGAACCTGGGATCAACTACCAGCAACTATATGGTGGCCCATCTGCAGTTCCAGGGGATCAGACAGACAGACAGACAGACAGAGATAAGGATGGCAGGCCTGCCTGGTCTTTCTTTCTTACTTATCCTGTTTAAAAAATGTTTATTTATTTATTTATTTATATATTTATGTATTTATTAGATATAAGTATACAGTAGCTGTCTTCAGACACTCCAGAAGAGGGTGTCAAATTCAGGAAAATCTAAATCCCTGTTATGATCTGCATATGATGTACATAAACACAGACTCACATATACTTCTAAAATTTAAAGATGGGTGCGGCCACTGAAAGGGCTCAACAATTAACAGCATTGTCTCCTCTTCCAGAGAACCTGTGATCAACTACCAGCACCTTTATGGTGGCCCATCTCCAGTTCCAGGGGTTCAGACAGACAGACAGACAGACAGACAGACAGAGATAAGGATGGCAGGCCTGCCTGGTCTTTCTTTCTTTCTTATCCTTTAAAAAATGTTTATTTATTTGTTTGTTTATTTATTTATTTATTTATTTTTGTATATATTAGATATAAGTACACTGTAGCTGTCTTCAGACACTCCAGAAGAGGGTGTCAGATTCTGGAGAATTTAAATCACTCTTATGGTCTGCATATGATGTACATAAATTCAGCCTCACATTTACTTCTAAAAATTTAAAGATGGGTGTGGCCACTGAAAGGGCTGAACAATTAACATCATTGTCTCCTCTTCCAGAGAACCTGGGAAAAACTACCAGCAAATATATGGTGGCCCATATCCAGTTCCAGAGGATCAGACAGACAGACAGACAGACAGACAGAGTAAATAATGGCAGGCCTGCCTGATTTTACTTTCTTTCTTATCCTTTTTAAAAAATGTTTATTTATTTATTAATTTATTTATTTATGTATTTATTAGATATAAGTACACTGTAGCTGTCTTAAGACACTCCAGTAGAGGGTGTCAGATTCTGAAGAATCTAAAACCATCTTATGGTCTGCATATGATGTACATAAACACAGCCTCAGATATACTTCTAAAAATTTAATGAAGGGTGGGGCCACTCTAAAAGCTCAACAAATAACAGCATTGTCTCCTCTTACAGAGAACCTGGGATCTACTACCAGCAACTATATGGTGGCTCAACTCCAGTTCCCAGGGATCAGACCAACAGACAGACAGACAAACAGAGATATGGATGGCAGGCCTGCCTGGTCTTTCTTTTTTTCGTATCATTTAATAAAAAATTTATTTATTTATTTATTTATTTATTTATTTATTTATTTATTTATGTATTTATTAGATATAAGTACACTGTAGCTGTCTTCAGACACTCCAGAAGAGGGTGTCAGATTCTAGAGAATCTAAATCCCTCTTATGGCCTCCATATGATGTACATAAACAGAGCCTCACATACAGTTCTAAACATTTAAAGATGGGTGGGGCCATTAAAAGGGCTCAACAATGAACAGCATTGTCTCCTCTTCCAGAGAACCTCGGATCAACTACCAGCAACTATATGGTGGCCCATCTCCAGTTCCAGGGGTTCAGACAGTCAGACAGACAGACAGTCAGAGATAAGGATTGCAGGCCTGCCTGGTCTTTCATTCTTTCTTATCCTTTTGAAAAAAATGTTTATTTATTTATTTATTTATTTATTTATTTATTAGATATAAGTACACTGTAGCTGTCTTCAGACACTCCAGAAAAGTGTGTCAGATTTTGGAGAATCTAAATCCCTCTTATGGTCTGCATATGATGTACATAAACACAGACTCATGTATACTTCTAAAAATTTAAAGATTGGTGGGGCCACTGAAAGGGCTCAACAATTAACCGTGTTGTCTCCTCTTCCAGAGAACCTGAGATCAACTACCAGCAACTATATGGTGGCCCATCCCCAGTTCCATGGGATCAGTCCGACAGACAGACAGACAGACAGACAGAGATAAGGATGGCAGGCCTGCCTAGTCTTTCTTTCTTTCTTATTCTTTTAAAAAAATGTTTATTTATTTATTTATTTATTTATTTATTTGTTTATTTATTTATTTATTAGATATAGGTACACTGTAGCTGTCTTCAGACACTCCAGTAGAGGGTGTTAGAATCTGGAGAATCTGAATCCCTCTTATGGTCTTCATATGATGTACATAAACACAGCCTCACATATACTTCTAAAAATTTAAAGAAGGGTGGGGCCACTCTAAAAGCTCAACAAATAACAGCATTGTCTCCTCTTACAGAGTACCTGGGATCAACTACCAGCAACTATATGGTGGCCCATCTCCAGTTCCCAGGGATCAGACAGACAAACAGACAGACAGAGATAAGGATGGCAGGCCTTCCTGGTCTTTCTTTCTTTCTTATCCTTTTTACAAAATGTTTATTTTATTATTTATTTATGTATTTATTAGATATAAGTACACTGTAGCTGTCTTCAAACACTCCAGAAGAGGGTGTCAGATTCTGGAGAATCTAAATCCCTCTTATAATCTGCATATGATGTACATAAACACAGACTCACATATACTTCTAAAAATTTAAAGATGTGTGGGGCCACTGAGAGGGCTCAACAATTAACAGCATTGTCTCCTCTTCCAGAGAACCTGGGATAAACTACCAGCACCTATATGGTGGCCCATATCCAGTTACAGGGGATCAGAAAGGCAGACAGACAGACAGACAGAGATAAGGATGGCAGGCCTGCTTTGTCTTTCTTTATTTCTTATCCTTTTTAAAAAATGTTTGTTTATTTATTTATTTATTTATTTATTTATTAGATATATGTACACTGTAGCCGTCTTCAGACACTCCAGAAGAGGGTGTCAGATTCTGGAGAATCTAAATCCCTCTTATGGTCTGCATATGATGTACATATACACAGCCTCACATATACTTCTAAAAATTTAAAGATGGGTGGGACCACTGAAAGGGCTCAACAATTACCAGCACTGTCTCCACTTCCAGAGAACCTGGGATCAACTACCAGCAACTATATGGTGGCCCATCTGCACTTCCAGGGGATCAGACAGACAGACAGACAGACAGAGATAAGGATGGCAGGCCTGCCAGGTCTTTCTTTCTTACTTATCCTGTTTAAAAAATGTTTATTTATTTATTTATTTATTTATTTATTTATTTATTTATTAGATATAAGTACACTGTAGCTGTCTTCAGAAAGTCCAGAAAAGGGTGTCAGATTCTGGAGAATCTAAATCCCTATTATGGTCTGCATATGATGTACATAATCACAGCCTCACAAATACTTCTAAACATTTAAAGATGGGTGGGGCCACTGAAAGGGCTCAACAATTAACAGCATTGTCTCCTCTTCCAGAGAACCTGGGAAAAACTAACAGCAAATATATGGTGGCCCATATCCAGTTCCAGATGTTCAGACAGACAGACAGACAGACAGAGATAAGGATGGCAGGCCTGCCTGATTTTTCTTTCTTTCTTATCCTTTATAAAAAATGTTTATTTATTTATTTATTTATTTATTTATTTATTTATTTATTTATGTATTTATTAGATATAAGTACACTGTAGACGTCTTCAGACACTCCAGAAGAGGGTTTCAGATTCTGGAGAATCTAAAACCCTCTAATGGTCTGCATATGATGTACATAAACACAGCCTCACATATACTTCTAAAAATTTATAGATGGGTGGGACCACTGAAAGGGCTGAACAATTACCATCACTGTCTCCACTTCCAGAGAACCTGGGATCAACTATCAGCAACTATATAGTGGCCCACCTCCAGTTCCAGGGGATCAGACAGACTGTCAGACAGACAGACAGACAGACAGACAGAGATAAGGATGGCAGGCCTGCCTGGTCTTACTTTCTTTCTTATCCTGTTTAAAAAATGTTTGTTTATTTATTTATTTATTTATTTATTTATTTATTTATTTATTTATGTATTTATTAGATATAAGTACAATGTAGCTGTCTTCAGACACTCCAGTAGAGGGTGTCAGATTCTGGAGAATCTAAATCCCTCTTATGGTCTGCATATGATGTACATAAACACAGCCTCATATATACATCTAAAAATTTAAAGATGGGTGAGAGCAATGAAAGGGCTCAACAATTAAAAGCATTGTCTCCTCTTCCAGAGAACCTGGGATCAACTACCAGCAACTATATGGTGGCCCATCTCCAGTTCCAGGGGATCAGACTGACAGACAGACAGACAGAGATAAGGATTGCAGGCCTGCCTGGTCTTTCTTTCTTTCTTTTCCTTTTTAAAAAATGTTTATTTATTTATGTATTTATTATATATAAGTACACTGTAGCTATCTACAGACACTCCAGAAGAGGGTGTCAGATTCTGAAGAATCTAAAACCATCTTATGGTCTGCATATGATGTACATAAACACAGCCTCAGATATACTTCTAAAAATTTAAAGATGGGTGGGGCCACTGAAAGGGCTCAACAATTAACAGCATTGTCTCCTCTTCCAGAGAACCTGGGATCAACTACCAGCAACTATATGGTGGCCTATCTTCAGTTCCAAAGGATCATATAGAGAGACAGACAGACAGACAGAGATGAGGATGGCAGGCCTGCCTGGTCTTTCTTTCTTTCTTATCCATTTGAAAAAATGTTTACTTATTAATTAATTAATTAATTTATTTATTTATTTATTTATTTATTTATTAGATATAAGTACACTGTAGCTGTATTCAGACACTCCAGAAGAGGGTGTCAGATTCTGGAGAATCTAAATACCTCTTATGGTCTGCATATGATGTACATAAACACAGACTCAAGTATACTTCTAAAAATTTAAAGATGGGTGGGGCCACTGAATGGGCTCAACAATTAACAGCATTGTCTCCTCTTCCAGAGAACTTGGGATCAACTACCAGCAACTATATGGTGGCCCATCTGCAGTTCCAGGGGATCAAACAGACAGACAGACAGACAGAGATAAGGATGGCAAGCCTTACTGGTCTTTCTTTCTTACTTATCCTGGTTAAAAAATGTTTATTTATTTATTTATTTATTTATTTATTTATTTATTTATTAGATATAAGTACACTGTAGCTGTCTTCAGACACTCCAGAAGAGGGTGTCAGATACTGGAGAATTTAAATCACTCTTATGGTCTCTTTATGATGTACATAAATACAGCCTCACATTTACCTCTAAAAATTAAAAGATGGTTGGGGCCACTGAAAGGGCTCAACAATTCACAGCATTGTCTCCTCTTCCAGAGAACCTGGGAAAAACTACCAGCAAATATATGGTGGCCCATATCCAGTTCCAGAGGATCAGACAGACAGACAGACAGACAGAGATAAGGATGGCAGGCCTGCCTGATTTTTCTTTCTTTTTTATCCTTTATAAAAAATGTTTATTTATTTATTAATTTATTTATTTATGTATTTATTAGATATAAGTACACTGTAGCTGTCTTCAGACACTCCAGTAGACGGTGTCAGATTCTGAAAAATCTAAAACCATCTTCTGGTCTGCATATGATGTACATAAACACAGCCTCAGATATACTTCAAAAAATTTAATGAAGGGTGGAGCCACTGAAAGGGCTCAACAATTAACAGCATTATCTCCTCTTCCAGAGAACCTGGGATCAACTACCAGCAACTATATGGTGGCCTATCTCCAGTTCCAAAGGATCATATAGAGAGACAGACAGACAGACAGAGATGAGGATGGCAGGCCTGCCTGGTCTTTCTTTCTTTCTTATCCTTTTGAAAAAATGTTTACTTATTTATTAATTAATTAATTAATTAATTAATTAATTTATTTATTTATTTATATATTAGATATAAGTACACTGTAGCTGTTTTCAGACACTCCAGAAGAGGGTGTCAGATTCTGGAGAATCTAAATACCTCTTATGGTCTGCATATGATGTACATAAACACAAACTCAAGTATACTTCTAAAAATTTAAAGATGGGTGGGGCCACTGAAAGGGCTCAACAATTAACAGCGTTGTCTCCTCTTCCAGAGAACCTGGGATAAACTACCAGCAACTATATGGTGGCCCATCTGCAGTTACAGGGGATCAGACAGACAGACAGACAGACAGAGATAAGGATGGCAGGCCGGCCTGGTCTTTCTTTCTTACTTATCCTGTTTATAAAATGTTTATTTATTTATTTATTTATTTTAATTATGTATTTATTAGATATAAGTACACTGTAGCTGTCTTCAGACACTCCAGTAGAGGGTGTCAGATTCTGAAGAATCTAAAACCATCTTATGGTCTGCATATGATGTACATAAACACAGCCTCAGATATACTTCTAAAAATTAAATGAAGGGTGGCGCCACTTAAAGGGCTCAACAATTAACAGCATTATGCCCTCTTCCAGAGAACCTGGGATCAACTACCAGCAACTATATGGTGGCTCATCTTAGTTCCCAGGGATCAGACAGACAGACAGACAGACAGACAGACAGACAAACAGAGATATGGATGGCAGGCCTGCCTGGTCTTTCTTTCTTTCTTATCCTTTTGAAAAAATGTTTGTTTATTTATTTATTTATTTATTTATTTATTTATTTATTTATTTATTTATTAGATATAAGTACAATGTAGCTGTCTGCAGACACTCCAGAAGAGGGTGTCAGATTCTGGAGAATCTAAATCCCTCTTATGGTCTGCATATGATGTACATAAACACAGCCTCACATATACCTCTAAAAATTTAAAGATAGGTGGGACCACTGAAAGGGCTCAACAATTAACATCATTGTCTCCTCTTCCAGAGAACCTGGGATCAACTACCAGCAACTATATGGTGGCCCATCTGCAGTTTCAGGGGATTAGACAGACAGACAGACAGAGATAAGGATGGCAGGCCTGCCAGGTCTTTTTTTCTCACTTATCCTGTTTAAAAAATGTTTATTTATTTATTTATTTATTTATTTATTTATTTATTTATTTATTTATTTATTAGATATAAGTACACGGTAGCTGTCTTCAGACTGTCCAGAAAAGGGTGTCAGATTCTGGAGAATCTAAATCCCTCTTATGGTCTGCATATGATGTACATAAACACAGCCTCACATATACTTCTAAACATTTAAAGATGGGTGGGGCCACTGAAAGCGCTCAACAATTAACAGCATTGTCTCCTCTTCCAGAGAACCTGGGAAAAACTAACAGCAAATATATGGTGGCCCATATCCAGTTCCAGAGGTTCAGACAGACAGACAGACAGACAGAGATAAGGATTGCAGGTCTGCCTGATTTTTCTTTCTTTCTTATCCTTTATAAAAAAAATGTTTATTTATTTATTAATTTATGTATTTATGTATTTATGAGATATAAGTACACTGTCGCTGTCTTCAGACACTCCAGTAGACGGTGTCAGATTCTGAAAAATCTAAAACCATCTTCTGGTCTGCATATGATGTACATAAACACAGCTTCAGATATACTTCTAAAAATTTAATGAAGGGTGGGGTACTGAAAGGGCTCAACAATTAACAGCATTATGCCCTCTTCCAGAGAACCAGGGATCAACTACGAGCATCTATATGGTGGCTCATTTCCAGTTCCCAGGGATCAGACAGACAGACAGACAGACAGATACACAGAAAGAGATATGGATGGCAGGCCTGCCTGGTCTTTCTTTCTTTCTTATCCTTTTAAAAAAATGTTTATTTATTTATTTATTTATTTATTTATTTATTTATTTATGTATTTATTAGATATTAGTACACTGTAGCTGTCTTTAGACACTCCAGGAGAGGGTGTCAGGTTCTGGAGAATCTAAATCACTCTTATGGTCTGCATATGATGTACATAAACACAGCCTCACATACAGTTCTAAACATTTAAAGATGGGTGGAGCCATTGAAAGGGCTCAATAATGAACAGCATTGTCTCCTCTTCCAGAGAACCTCGGCTCAACTACCAGCAAGTATATGTTGGTCCATCTCCAGTTCCAGGGGATCAGACAGACAGACAGACAGACAGACAGATATAAGGATGGCAGGCCTGCCTGGTCTTTCTTTCTTTCTTATCCTTTTGAAAAAATGTTTATTTATTTATTTATTTATTTATCTATTTATTTATTAGATATAAGTACACTGTAGCTGTCTTCAGACACTCCAGAAGAGTGTGTCAGATTCTGGAGAATCTAAATCTCTCTTATGGTCTGCTTCTGATGTACATAAACACAGCATCACATATACTTCTAAATATTTAAAGATGGGTTGGACCACTGAAAGGTCTCAAAAATTAACAGCATTGTCTCCTCTTCCATAGAACCTGGAATCAACTACCAGCAACTATATGGTGGCCCATATCCAGTATCAGAGGATCAGACAGACAGACAGACAGACAGACAGACAGAGATAAGGATGGCAGGCCTGCCAGGTCTTCTTTCTTTCTTATCCTTAAAAAAATGTTTATTTATATATATATTTATTTATTTATTTATTTATTTATTTATTTATTTATTTATGTATTTACTCGATATAAGTACACTGTAGATGTCTTCAGACACTCCAGAAGAGGGTATAAGATTCTGGAGAATCTAAATCCCTCTTATGGTCTGCATAAAATGTACATAAACACAGCCTCACATATACTTCTAAAAATTTAAAGATGGGTGGGGCCACTGAAAGGGCTCAACAATTAACAGCATTGTCTCCTCTTCCAGAGAACCTGCGATCAACTACCAGCATAGATATGGTGGCCCATCTCCAATTCCCGGGGATCAGACAGACAGACAGACAGACAGACAGAGATAAAAATGTCAGGCCTTCCTGGTCTTTCTTTCTCTCTTATTCTTTTTAAAAAATGTTTATTTATTTATGTATTTATTAGATATAAGTACACTGTAGCTGTCTTCAGACACTCCAGAAGTGGGTGTCAGATTCTGGAGAATCTAAATCCCTCTTATGGTCTGCATATGATGTACATAAACACAGCCTCACATATACTTCTAAAAATTTAAAGATGGGTGGGGCCACTGAAGGGCTCAACAATTAACAGCATTGTCTCCTCTTCCAGAGAACCTGGGATCAACTACCAGCAAAAATATATTGGCCCATCTCCAGTTTCAGGGGATCAGACAGACAGACAGACAAACACACAAGGATGGCAGGCCTGCCTGGTTTTTCTTTCTTTCTTATCCTTTTTAAAACATGTTTATTTATTTATTTATTTATTTATTTATTTATTTATTTATTAGATATAAGTACAGTGTAGCTGTCTTCAGACACTCCAGAAGAGGGATCAGATTCTGGAGAATCTAAATCCCTCTTATGATCTGCATATGATGTACATAAACACAGCCTCACAAATACTTCTAAAAATTTAAAGATGGGTGGTGCCACTGAAAGGGCTCAAAAATTAACAGCCTTGTCTCCTCTTGCAGAGAAACTGGGATCAACTACCAGCAACTATATGGTGGCCCATCTCCAGTTCCAGGGTATCAGACAGACAGACAGACAGACAGACAGACAGACAGAGATAAGGATGGCAGGCCTTCCTGGTTTTTCTTTTTTTCTTATCCTTTTTAATAATGTTTATTTATTTATTTATTTATTTATTTATTTATTTATTTATTTATTATTAGATATAAGAACACTGTAGCTCTCTTCAGACACTCCAGAAGAGGGTGTCAGATTCTGGAGAATTTAAATCCCTCTTATGGTCTGAATATGATGTACATAAACACAGACTCACATTTACTTCCAAAAATTAAAGATGTGTGGGGCCACTGAAAGGGCTCAACCATTAACAGCATTTTCTCCTCTTCCAGAGAACCTGGGATCAACTACCAGCAACTATATGGTGGCCCATCTCCAGTTCCAGGGGATCAGACAGAGAGACAGACAGACAGACATATAGAGATAACGATGGCAGGCCTGCCTGGTCTTTCTTTCTTTCTTATCCTTTTAAAGAAATGTTTATTTACTTATTTATGTATTTATTAGATAAAAGTACACTGTAGCTGTCTTCAGACACTCCAGAAGGTTTTATAAAACCTTTATAAAAAGGTTTTATAAAAAGTGTTAAAGTTTTTAAAAATTAAAAAAAAAAAAATACCAGATCACCATCACACAGCATTGGCTGTCTTCAGGTGTTTCCTTTCAACCTCCAAAACAAAAATCAATGGCTGGCTGTCTTCAGGTGTATCCTATTCTCCAGTCTTATTTCCAACCTAAGAGCTGGGCTGAGCTGCCTCATTATGTAATTGCAAACCTTCCTTGGTTTGTCTTTTCCATTTCTAAGACTAACAGGCCTTTTTCTATTTAGAGAATATGCTCATGACTGTCCTTTAGATATAGTAAATATAACTGTTGCTTATAAAACTTGTTTTCTAGGAATTTTTAAAGGTCAATGGCAGAGTTTATTTTTTAAAAATATTTTGCATTTATTTATTTGTGTGAGTGATGAAGCTCAGGTCTTCAAACTCGTCAGGAGGTATGATTACCTCCCCTCTCTCTCAACCCCTCTCTCTCCTCTCTCAATGATTGTGTAAGAATGTTTTGCATGTGTATGCTGTGCCCACAGACTCCAGAACAGAGTATTAGATCCCCTGGAACTGGAGATGGGCCACCATATATAATACTGGTAATTGAGCCCAGGTTCTCGGGAAGAGGAGACAATGCTCTTAATTGTTGAGCCCTCTCTGTAGCCACATCTTTCTTTTTTTTTTTTTTTGAGTATATGTGAGGCTGTGTTTATATACATCATATGCAGACAATAAGAATGATTTAGATTCTTCAGAATCTGACACCCTCTTCTGGACTGTCTGAAGATAGCTACAGCATACTTAAATATAATAAATATATAAATCTTTAAAAAGAAAAAGAAAAGTAAAAAAGAAAGAACAGGACTGCCATATGCATGTTCATAGAGGAAAATGGAAGAGACCCCAATCTAACCTCAGCAGGGTGCTTCCTTCTGGATGGTAGCTCACAGTTTCATCCCAGCAAGACAGGCAAATCACTGAGTTCAAGGACAGTAAGGTTCAGGACAGCCAAGGTTAGGAAGGAAAAGGGTCTATGTTGAGAATACAAACCGACAAAACAACAACTAGGAAAAAGAAGTGACAGTGTAACTTGGGGTAGGGTACCAAAAAGAGAAAGCTTTCTGTTACCACTTACAAACAGCAGTAGACTTGCACCCTTCTGCCCAGGTCCCTGCCTTCCTTTCTAGGAATTCTAAGGATGCCAGGGGGTGGGGCAATCCAGATTAACTTTTTAAAAACAAAGACTTGGTCTTTGATGTCTATAGGAAACCCTTCTCAGTGCCTTTAACTACCACTTAACTTTCAGGGCTGTGACTCAACTGTAACAAGGAACAGGGCTAAGAACCTGCAGCCTTTGAAAACAACTATTTTTTTAAAGAGGGGGACACAAATCAGCAGTAGAACCCCTCAGGTTCAGCCATAATACTTGTTAGGGAAACAGCCTCAATGTCCGGAGCTGAGGTCTCATGGGTGAACTGCTTCAAGCTCTGAGTATCATTTAAAGAAAGAAAAGTTATCATGTGGTTGCTTAATTTATTTATTTTATTATTTCTATTTTTTGTTTTCTTTTGTTTTGTTTTAGAAAAGGCCTCAGTCTGTAGCTATGGCTGACCTAGGACAGACTACATGTGTTAATTAGGGTTTCACAGCTGAGAAACAGACCATACCTATGTAAGACTTAGAAAACCCAACAGTCAGTGGTGGCTCGAGCTCTTAATGAGAGCACTCTGGAGGCAGAAGCAGTCAGTTTCTGAGTTCGAGGCCAGCCTGGTTAAAGACAGGGATAGGCATGGCTAGGCAAGGCAGGGCTGGGCAAGGCTAGGCTAGGCACGGGGCTGGGCTAGGCAAGGCAAGGGGCTAGGCTAGGCTACGCAAGGGGCTAGGCAAGACAAACAGACAGAGAGAAAGACAGACAAGGATGGAAGGCCTGCCTGGTTTTTCTTTCTTTCTTATCCCTTTTAAAAAAATGTTTATTTATTTATTTATATATTTATGTATGTATTTATTAAATATAAGTACACTGTAGCTGTCTTCAGACACTCCAGAAGAGGGTGTCAGATTCTGGAGAATCTAAATCCCTCTTATGGTCTGCATATGATGTACAAAAACACAGCCTCACATATACTTCTAAAAATTTAAAGATGGGTGGGGCCACTGAAAAGGCTCAACAATTAACAGCATTGTCTCCTCTTCCAGAGAACCTGGGATCAACTACCAGCAACTATAAGGTGGCCCATCTCCAGTTCCCGGGGATCAGACAGACAGACAGACAGACAGAGATAAGGATGGCAGGCCTGCCTGGTCTTTCTATCTTAGTTATCCTTTTTAAAACATGTTTATTTCTTTATTTATGTATTTATTAGATATAAGTACATTGTAGCTGTCTTCAGACACTCCAGAAGAGTGTGTCAGATTCTCGAGAATCTAAATCCCTCTTATGGTCTGCATATGATGTACAAAAACACAGCCTCACATATACTTCTAAAAATTTAAAGATGGGTGGGGCCACTGTAAGGGCTCAACAATTAACAGCATTGTCTCCTCTTCCAGAGAACCTGGGATCAAGTACCAGCACCTATATGGTGGCCCATCTCCAGTTCCAGGCTATCAGACAGATAGACAGACAGACAGACAGAGAGACAGAGATAAGGAAGGCAGGCCTCCCTGGTCTTTATTTCTTTCTTATCCTTTTTAAAAAATGTTTATTTATATATTTATTTATTTATTTATTTATTTATTTATTTATTTATTTATTTATTAGAAATAAGTACACTGTGTCTGTCTTCAGACACTCCAGAAGATGGTGTCAGATTCTGGAGAATCTAAATCCCTCTTATGGTCTGCATATGATGTACATAAACACAGCCTCACATATACTTCAAAAATTTAAAGATGGATGGGGTCACTGAAAGGGCTCAACAATTAACAGCATTATCTCCTCTTCCAGAGAACCTGGGATCAACTACCAGCAACTATATGGTGGCTCATCTCCAGTTCTAGGGGATCAGACAGAAAGACAGACAGACAGACAGACAAGGGTGGCAGGCCTGCCTGGTTTTTTTTCTTTCTCATCCTTTTTAAAAATGTTTATTTATTTATTTATGTATTTATTAAATATAAGTACACTGTAGCGGTCTTCAGACACTCCAGGAGAGGGTGTCAGATTCTGGAGAATCTAAATCACTGTTATGGTCTGCATATGATGTACATAAACACAGACTCACATTTACTTCCAAAAATTTAAAGATGTGTGGGGCCTCTGAAAGGGCTCAACAATTAACAGCATTGTCTCCTCTTCTAGAGAATCTGGGATCAACTACCAGCAACTATATGGTGGCCCTTCTCCAGTTCCAGGGTATCAGACAGACAGACAGACAGAGATAAGGATGGCAGGCCTGCCTGGTCTTTCTTTCTTTCTTATCCTTTTTAAAAAATGTTTATATATTTATTTATTTATTTATTTATTTATTTATTTATTTATTTATTTATTAGATATAAGTACACTGTAGCTATCTTTAGACACTCCAGAAGAGGGTGTCAGATTCTGGAGAATCTAAATCCCTCTTACGATCTGCATATGATGTATATAAACACAGCCTCACATTTTCTTCTAAAAATTTAAAGATGGGTGTGGCTTGGAATAAGATGAGTAACCCTGAAAAAGTCAAAAAATGAAAAATCACACTGTAGGATTTGGAATATGGTGAGAAACCCTGAAAAAGTCGAAAAATGAGAAAATCATGCAGTAGTACCTGGAATATGGTGAGAAACACTGAAAAAGTCTTAAAATGAGAATATCACACTCTAGGACTTGGAATATGGTGAGAAACACTGAAAAAGTCGAAAAATGAGAAAATCATGCAGTAGGACCCAGAATATGGTGATAAACCATGAAAAAAAGTCAAAAAATAAGAAAATCACGCAGTAGGACCTGGAAGCTGGTTAGAAACCCTGAAAAAGTCGAAAAATGAGAAAATCAATCTGTATGATCTGGAATATGTTGAGAAACCCTGAAAAATTCGAAAAAAGCAAAAATCACACTCTAGGACTTGGAATATGTTGAGAAACCCTGAAAAAGTCAAAAAAAGAGAAAATCACACTGTAGGACTTGGAATATGGTGAGAAACCCTGAAAAAGTCGAAAAATGAGAAAATCAAGCAGTAGGACCTGGGATTTGGTGAGAAACACTGAAAAAGTCTTAAAATAGAAAATCACACTGTAGTACTTGGAATATGGTGAAAAATACTGAAAAAGTCTTAAAATGAGAAAATCACAGGGAAGGACCTGGAATATGGTGAGAAACCCTGAAAAAGTCTAAAAATAAGATAAAACTTGTAGTACCTGAAATATGATGAGAAACCCTGAAAAAGTCAAAAAATAAGAAAATCAAATTGTAGGAACTGGAATATGCTGAGAATCCCTGAAAAATTCGAAAAATGCGAAAATCACACTCTAGGACTTGGAATACGATGAGAAACCCTGAAAAAGTCAAAAAATGAGAAAATCACACTGTAGTACCTGGAATATGGTGAGAAACACTGAAAAAGTCTAAAAATAAGATAAAAGTTGTAGTACCTGAAAGAGAAACCCTGAAAAAGTCGAAAAATGAGAAAATCACACTGTAGGACTTCGAATATGATGAGAAACCGTGAAAAAGTAAAAAAAATGAGAAAAATACACTGTAGGAGCTGGAATATGGAGAGAAACCCTGAAATGGTTAAAAAATTAGAAAATCAAAATTGTAGGACCTCCAATATGGGGAGAAACCCAGAAAAAGTCGAAAAATGAGAAAACCACACTGTAGGACCTGGAATATGGTGAGAAACCGTGAAACAGTCGAAATATAAGAAAATCAAACTTGAAGTACCTGCAATATGGTGAGAAACCCTGAAAAAGTCGAAAAATGAAAAAATCACACTGTAGGATTTGGAATATGATGAGAAACCATGAAAAAGTCAAAAATGAGAAAAATATACTGTAGGAGTTGGAATGTGGTGAGAAAACCTGAAAAAGTCGAAGAATAAGAAAATCACACAAGTAGGACCTCCAATATGGTGAGAAAACCTGAAAAAGTCGAAAAATGAGAAAATTACAGAGTAGGACATGGAATATGGTAAGAAACCCTTTAAAACTCGGAAAAAGAGAAAATCACACTGTAGGATTTGGAATATGATGAGAAAACCTGAAAAAGTAAAAAAATGAGAAAATCACACTGTAGTACCTGGAATATTGTGAGAAAACCCTGAAAAAGTCTAAAATGAGAAAATCACACAGTAGGACTTGGAATATGGTGAGAAACCCTGAAACAGTCGAAAAATAAGAAAATCAAACTTGTAGTACCTGCAATATGGTGAGAAAACCTGAAAAAGTCGAAAATGAGAAAATCATACTAGGACCTGGAATATGTAGAGAAACCCTGAAAAATACGAAAAAGGCAAAAATCACACTCTAGGACTTGGAATATGATGAGAAACCGTGAAAAAGTAAAAAAATGAAAAAATCACACTGTAGTACCTGGAATATGGTGAGAAACATTTAAAAAGTATTAAAATGAGAAAATCAACCAATAGGACCTGAAATGTGGTGAGAAACCCTGAAACAGTCGAAAAATAAGAAAATCAAACTTGTAGTACATGCAATATGGTGACAAACCCTGAAAAAGTCGAAAAATGAGAATATCACACTCTAGGACTTGGAATATGATGAGAAACCCTGAAAAAGTCAAACAATCAGAAAATCACACTGTAGGACTTGCAATATGGTGAGAAAACCTGAAAAAGTCTAAAAATGAGAAAATCACCCTGTAGGACTTGTAATATGGTGAGAAACACTGAAAAAGTCAAAAAATGAGAAAAATCACACTGTAGTACATGGAATATGGTGAGAAACTCTGAAAAAGTCGCAAATTAGAAAATGACAGTGAAGGACCTGGAATATGTTGAGAAAACCTGAAATATTCAAAAAATGAGACAATGACAATGTAGAACCTGGAATAAGGTAAGAAACCCCGAAAAATTTAAAAAAAGAGAAAATCACACTGTAGGACCTGGAATATGGTGGGAAACACTGAAAAAGTCAAAAAATGAGAATATCACACTCTAGGACTTGGAATATGGTGAGAAACCCTGAAAAAGTCAAAACATGAGAAATTCATGCAGTAGGACCCAGAATATGGTGAGAAACCCTGAAAGAAGTCGGAAAATGAGAAAATCACCCAGTAGGACCTGGAGGCTAGTGAGAAACCCTGAAAAAGACGAAAAATGAGAATAACAAACTGTAGGACCTGGAATATGTTGAGAAACCCTGAAAAATTCGAAAAAAGCAAAAATCACACTCTAGGACTTGGAATGTGATGAGAAACCCTGAAAAAGTAAAAAAATGAAAAAATCACACTGTAGTACCTGGAATATGGTGAGAAACCCTGAAAAAGTCCAAAAATAAGAAATTAACACTTGTAGGACCTGCAATATGTTGAGAAACCCTGAAAAAGTCAAAAAATGAGATAATCACACTGTAGGACTTGGAATAAGATGAGACACCCTGAAAAAGTCAAAAAATGAGAAAATTTCACTGTAGGACTTGGAACAAGATGAGAAACCCTGAAAAAGTTGAAGAATGAGAAAATCACAATGTAGAAGATGGAATATGGTGAGCAATCCTGAAAAAGTCAAAAAATGAGAAAATCACATTGTAGGACCTGGAATATGGTGAGAAACTCTGAAAAGGTCGAAAAAAAGAGAAAATCACACTCTAGGACTTGGAATATGATGAGAAACCCTGAAAAAGTCAAAAAATGAGAAAATCACACTGTAGTACCTGGAATATGGTGAGAAACCCTGAAAAAGTCTAAAAATGAGAAAAATCAAACAGTAAGACCTGAAATATGGTGAGAAACCCTAAAAGATCAAAAAATAAGAAAATCAAACTTGAAGTACCTGCAATATGGTGAGAAACCCTGAAAAAGTCGAAAAATGAAAAAATCACACTGTAGGATTTGGAATATGATGAGAAACCATGAAAAAGTCAAAAATGAGAAAAATATACTGTAGGAGTTGGAATGTGGTGAGAAAACCTGAAAAAGTCGAAGAATAAGAAAATCACACAAGTAGGACCTCCAATATGGTGAGAAACCCTGAAAAAGTCGAAAAATGAGAAAATCATACTGTAGGACCTGCAATAGGTTGAGAAATTCTGAAAAAGTCAAAAAATGAGAAAATCACACTGTAGGACTTGGAATTTGATGAGAAAACCTGAAAAAATCTAAAAATGAGAAAATCACACTGTAGGAGCTGGAATATGGTGAGAAACCCTGAAAAGTCAAAAAAAGAGAAAAATCACACTGTAGGACCCGGAATATGGTGAGAAAACATGAAAAAGTCAAAAAAGGAGAAAATCACACTCTAGGACTTGGAATATGATGAGAAACCCTGAAAAAGTCAAAAAATGAGAAAATCACCCTGTAGGACTTGGAATATGGTGAGAAACCCTGAAAAAGTCAAAAAATGAGAAAAATCACACTGTAGTACATGGAATATGGTGAGAAACTCTGAAAAAGTCGCAAATTAGAAAATGACAGTTTAGGACCTGGAATATGTTGAGAAAACCTGAAATATTCAAAAAATGAGAAAATGACAATGTAGAACCTGGAATAAGGTAAGAAACCCCGAAAAATTTAAAAAAAGAGAAAATCACACTGTAGGACCTGGAATATGGTGAGAAACACTGAAAAAGTCAAAAAATGAGAATATCACACTCTAGGACTTAGAATATGGTGAGAAACCCTGAAAAAGTCAAAACATGAGAAATTCATGCAGTAGGACCCAGAATATGGTGAGAAAACCTGAAAGAAGTCGGAAAATGAGAAAATCACGCAGTAGGACCTGGAAGCTAGTGAGAAACCCTGAAAAAGACGAAAAATGAGAATAACAAACTGTAGGACCTGGAATAAGTTGAGAAACCCTGAAAAATTCGAAAAAAGCAAAAATCACACTCTAGGACTTGGAATGTGATGAGAAACCCTGAAGAAGTAAAAAAATGAGAAAATCACACTGTAGTACCTGGAATATGGTGAGAAACACTAAAAAAGTATTAAAATGAGAAAATCACACAGTAGGACCTGGAATATGGTGAGAAACTCTGAAAAAGTCGAAAACATGAGAAAATCACGCAGTAGTACCTGGAATATGGTGAGAAACCCCGAAAAAGTCGAAAAATGAGAAAATCACGCAGTAGTACCTGGAATATGGTGAGAAACACTGAAAAAGTCTTAAAATGAGAAAATCACACTGTAGGACCTGGAATATGGTGAGAAACTCTGAAAATGTCGAAAAGTAAGAAATTCACACTTGTAGGACCTGCAATATGGTGAGAAACCCTGAAAAAGTCAAAAAATGAGAAAATCACACTGTAGGACTTGGAATAAAATGAGAAACCGTGAAAAAGACAAAAAATGACAAAAGTACACGGTAGGAGATAGAATATGGAGAGAAACCGTTAAAAAGTAGAAAAATAAGATATACACACTTGTAGGACATGCAATATGGTGAGAGACCCAGAAAAAGTCTTAAAATGAGAAAATCACACTGTAGTACCTGGAATATGGTGAGAAACCCTGAAAAAGTCCAAAAATAAGAAATTCACACTTGTAGGACCTGCAATATGGTGAGAAACCCTGAAAAAGTCAAAAAATGAGAAAATCACACTGTAGGACTTGGAATAAGATGAGACACCCTGAAAAAGTCAAAAAATGAGAAAATTTCACTGTAGGACTTGGAATAAGATGAGAAAC
Source organism: Mus caroli (assembly GCF_978045245.1). Lineage (NCBI taxonomy): Eukaryota > Metazoa > Chordata > Mammalia > Rodentia > Muridae > Mus > Mus caroli. The sequence continues at coordinate 6,449 of NW_028227747.1, read as the reverse complement.
CCTGAAAAAGTTGAAAAATGAGAAAATCACAATGTAGAAGATGGAATATGGTGAGCAATCCTGAAAAAGTCAAAAAATGAGAAAATCACACTGTAGGACCTGGAATATGGTGAGAAACTCTGAAAAAGTCGAAAAAAGAGAAAATCACACTCTAGGACTTGGAATATGATGAGAAACCCTGAAAAAGTCAAAAAATTAGAAAATCACACTGTAGTACCTGGAATATGGTGAGAAACCCTGAAAAAGTCTAAAAATGAGAAAAATCAAACAGTAGGACCTGAAATATGGTGAGAAACCCTGAAAGATCAAAAAATAAGAAAATCAAACTTGAAGTACCTGCAATATGGTGAGAAACCCTGAAAAAGTCGAAAAATGAAAAAATCACACTGTAGGATTTGGAATATGATGAGAAACCATGAAAAAGTCAAAAATGAGAAAAATATACTGTAGGAGTTGGAATGTGGTGAGAAAACCTGAAAAAGTCGAAGAATAAGAAAACCACACAAGTAGGAACTCCAATATGGTGAGAAACCCTGAAAAAGTCGAAAAATGAGAAAATCATACTGTAGGACCTGCAATAGGGTGAGAAATTCTGAAAAAGTCAAAAAAATGAGAAATTCACACTGTAGGACTTGGAATTTGATGAGAAAACCTGAAAAAATCTAAAAATGAGAAAATCACACTGTAGGAGCTGGAACATGGTGAGAAACCCTGAAAAGTCAAAAAAAGAGAAAAATCACACTGTAGGACCTGGAATATGGTGAGAAAACATGAAAAAGTCAAAAAAGGAGAAAATCACACTCTAGGACTTGGAATATGATGAGAAAACCTGAAAAAGTCCAAAAATGAGAAAATCACACTGTAGGACTTGGAATATGGTGAGAAACTCTGAAAAAGTCAAAAAATGAGAAAATCACCCTGTAGGACTTGGAATATGGTGAGAAACCCTGAAAAAGTCAAAAAATGAGAAAATCACCCTGTAGGACTTGGAATATGGTGAGAAACCCTGAAAAAGTCAAAAAATGAGAAAAATCACACTGTAGTACATGGAATATGGTGAGAAACTCTGAAAAAGTCGCAAATTAGAAAATGACAGTTTAGGACCTGGAATATGTTGAGAAAACCTGAAATATTCAAAAAATGAGAAAATGACAATGTAGAACCTGGAATAAGGTAAGAAACCCCGAAAAATTTAAAAAAAGAGAAAATCACACTGTAGGACCTGGAATATGGTGAGAAACACTGAAAAAGTCAAAAAATGAGAATATCACACTCTAGGACTTAGAATATGGTGAGAAACCCTGAAAAAGTCAAAACATGAGAAATTCATGCAGTAGGACCCAGAATATGGTGAGAAAACCTGAAAGAAGTCGGAAAATGAGAAAATCACGCAGTAGGACCTGGAAGCTAGTGAGAAACCCTGAAAAAGACGAAAAATGAGAATAACAAACTGTAGGACCTGGAATAAGTTGAGAAACCCTGAAAAATTCAAAAAAAGCAAAAATCACACTCTAGGACTTGGAATGTGATGAGAAACCCTGAAAAAGTAAAAAAATGTGAAAATCACACTGTAGTACCTGGAATATGGTGAGAAACACTAAAAAAGTATTAAAATGAGAAAATCACACAGTAGGACCTGGAATATGGTGAGAAACTCTGAAAAAGTCGAAAACATGAGAAAATCACGCAGTAGTACCTGGAATATGGTGAGAAACCCCGAAAAAGTCGAAAAATGAGAAAATCACGCAGTAGTACCTGGAATATGGTGAGAAACACTGTAAAAGTCTTAAAATGAGAAAATCACACTGTAGGACCTGGAATATGGTGAGAAACTCTGAAAATGTCGAAAAGTAAGAAATTCACACTTGTAGGACCTGCAATATGGTGAGAAACCCTGAAAAAGTCAAAAAAATGAGAAAATCACACTGTAGGACTTGGAATAAAATGAGAAACCATGAAAAAGACAAAAAATGACAAAAGTACACGGTAGGAGATGGAATATGGAGAGAAACCGTTAAAAAGTAGAAAAATAAGATATACACACTTGTAGGACATGCAATATGGTGAGAGACCCTGAAAAAGTCTTAAAATGAGAAAAACACACTGTAGTACCTGGAATATGGTGAGAAAACCTGAAAAAGCCCAAAAATAAGAAATTCACACTTGTAGGACCTGCAATATGGTGAGAAACCCTGAAAAAGTCGAAAAAGGAGAAAATCACACTGTAGGACTTGGAATAAGATGAGACACCCTGAAAAAGTCAAAGAATGAGAAAATTTCACTGTAGGACTTGGAATAAGATGAGAAACCCTGAAAAAGTTGAAAAATGAGAAAATCACAATGTAGAAGATGGAATATGGTGAGCAATCCTGAAAAAGTCAAAAAATGAGAAAATCACACTGTAGGACCTGGAATATGGTGAGAAACTCTGAAAAAGTCGAAAAAAGAGAAAATCACACTCTAGGACTTGGAATATGATGAGAAACCCTGAAAAAGTCAAAAAATGAGAAAATCACACTGTAGTACCTGGAATATGGTGAGAAACCCTGAAAAAGTCTAAAAATGAGAAAATCAAACAGTAGGACCTGGAATATGGTGAGAAACCCTGAAAGATCGAGAAATAAGAAAATCAAACTTGTAGTACCTGTAATATGGTGAGAAACCCTGAAAAAGTCAAAAAATGAGAAAATCAAAATATAGGACTTGGAATAAGATGAGAAACCTTGAAAAAGACAAAAAAAAATGACAAAAACACACTGTAGGAGCTGGAATATGGTGAGAAACTCTGAAAAAGTCCAAAAATAAGAAATTCACACTTGTAGGACTTGCAATATGGTGAGAAACCCTGAAAAAGTCGAAAAATGAGAAAATCACACTGTAGGACTTGGAATATGGTGAGAAACCCTGAAAAAGTCGAAAAATGAGAAAATCATGCACTAGGACCCAGAATATGATGAGAAACACAGAAAAAGTCTTAAAATGAGAAAATCACACTGTAGGACCTGGAATATGTTAAGAAACCCTGAAAATGTCGAAAAATGAGAAAATGACACTGTAGGAGCTGGAATATGGTGAGAAGTCCTGAAAAAGTCAAAAAAAAAAAAAAAGAAATACAAACTTGTAGGACTTGCAATATGGTGAGAGACCCTGAAAAAGTCTTAAAATGAGAAAATCACACTGTAGGACTTGGGATATGATGAGAAACCCTGAAAAAGTCGAAAAATTAGAAAATCAAACTGTAGGAACTGGAATATGCTGAGAATCCCTGAAAAATTCGAAAAATACGAAAATCACACTCTAGGACTTTGAATATGATGAGAAACCCTGAAAAATTCAAAAAATGAGAAAATCACACTGTAGTACCTGGTATATGGTGAGAAACACTAAAAAAGTATTAAAATGAGAAAATCACACAGTCGGACCTGGAATATGGTGAGAAACCCTGAAACAGTCCAAAAATAAGAAAATAAAACTTGTAGTACATACAATATGGTGAGAAACACTGAAAAAGTCGAAAAATGAGAATATCACACTGTAGGACTTGGAATATGGTGAGAAACCCTGATAAAGTCGAAAAATGAGAAAATCACACTATAGTACCTGGAATATGGTGTGAAACACTGAAAAAGTCTAAAAATAAGATAAAACTTGTAGTACCTGAAATATGGTGAGAAACCCTGAAAAACTCAAAAAATTAGAAAATCAAATTGTAGGAACTGGAATATGCTGAGAATCCCTGAAAAATTCGAAAAATGCGAAAATCACACTCTAGGACTTGGAATACGATGAGAAACCCTGAAAAAGTCAAAAAATGAGAAAATCACACTGTAGTACCTGGAGTATGGTGAGAAACACCGAAAAAGTCTAAAAATAAGATAAAACTTGTAGTACCTGAAATATGGTGAGAAACCCTGAAAAAGTCGAAAAATGAGAAAATCACACTGTAGTACCTGGAATATGGTGAGAAACCCTGAAAAAGTCTAAAAATGAGAAAATCAAACAGTAGGACCTGAATTATGGTGAGAAACCCTGAAAGATCTAAAAATAAGAAAATCAAACTTGTAGTACCTGTAATATGGTGAGAAACCCTGAAAAAGTCAAAAAATGAGAAAATCACAATATAGGACTTGGAATAAGATGAGAAACCGTGAAAAAGACAAAAAAATGACAAAAACACACTGTAGGAGCTGGAATATGGTGAGAAACCCTGAAAAAGTCCAAAAATAAGAAATTCACACTTGTAGGACCTGCAATATGGTGAGAAACCCTGAAAAAGTCGAAAAATGAGAAAATCACACTGTAGGACTTATAATATGGTGAGAAACCCTGAAAAAGTCGAAAAATGAGAAAATCATGCACTTCAAACCAGAATATGATGAGAAACACAGAAAAAGTCTTAAAATGAGAAAATCACACTGTAGGAACTGGAATATGGTAAGAAACCCTGAAAATGTCGAAAAATGAGAAAATGACACTGTAGGAGCTGGAATATGGTGAGAAGTCCTGAAAAAGTCAAAAAAAAAAAAAGAAATACAAACTTGTAGGACTTGCAATATGGTGAGAGACCCTGAAAAAGTCTTAAAATGAGAAATTCACACTGTAGGACTTGGGATATGGTGAGAAACCCTGAAAAAGTCGAAAAATTAGAAAATCAAACTGTAGGAACTGGAATATGCTGAGAATCCCTGAAAAATTCGAAAAATACGAAAATCACACTCTAGGACTTTGAATATGATGAGAAACCCTGAAAAATTCAAAAAATGAGAAAAACACACTGTAGTATCTGGAGTATGGTGAGAAACACCGAAAAAGTCTAAAAATAAGATAAAACTTGTAGTACCTGAAATATGGTGAGAAACCCTGAAAAAGTCGAAAAATGAGAAAATCACACTGTAGTACCTGGAATATGGTGAGAAACCCTGAAAAAGTCTAAAAATGAGAAAATCAAACAGTAGGACCTGGATTATGGTGAGAAACCCTGAAAGATCTAAAAATAAGAAAATCAAACTTGTAGTACCTGTAATATGGTGAGAAACCCTGAAAAAGTCAAAAAATGTGAAAATCACAATATAGGACTTGGAATAAGATGAGAAACCGTGAAAAAGACAAAAAAATGACAAAAACACACTGTAGGAGCTGGAATATGGTGAGAAACCCTGAAAAAGTCCAAAAATAAGAAATTCACACTTGTAGGACCTGCAATATGGTGAGAAACCCTGAAAAAGTCGAAAAATGAGAAAATCACACTGTAGGACTTGGAATATGGTGAGAAACCCTGAAAAAGTCGAAAAATGAGAAAATCATGCACTTCAAACCAGAATATGATGAGAAACACAGAAAAAGTCTTAAAATGAGAAAATCACACTGTAGGAACTGGAATATGGTAAGAAACCCTGAAAATGTCGAAAAATGAGAAAATGACACTGTAGGAGCTGGAATATGGTGAGAAGACCTGAAAAAGTAAAAAAAAAAAAAAAAAAAAGAAATACAAACTTTTAGGACTTGCAATATGGTGAGAGATCCTGAAAAACTCTTAAAATGAGAAAATCACACAGTAGGACTTGGGATATGGTGAGAAACCCAGAAAAAGTCGAAAAATTAGAAAATCAAACTTGTAGTACCTGCAATATGGTGAGAAAACCTGAAAGAGTCGAAAAATGAGAAAATCATACTGTAGGACCTGCAATAGGGTGAGAAATTCTGAAAAAGTCAAAAAATGAGAAAATCACACTGTAGGACTTGGAATATGATGAGAAAACCTGAAAAAATCTAAAAATGAGAAAATCACACTGTAGGAGCTGGAATATGGTGAGAAACCCTGAAAAGTCAAAAAAAGAGAAAAATCACACTGTAGGACCTGGAATATGGTGAGAAAACATGAAAAAGTCAAAATAGGAGAAAATCACACTCTAGGACTTGGAATATGATGAGAAAACCTGAAAAAGTCCAAAAATGAGAAAATCACACTGTAGGACTTGGAATATGGTGAGAAACTCTGAAAAAGTCAAAAAATGAGAAAATCACCCTGTAGGACTTGGAATATGGTGAGAAATCTGAAAAAGTCGCAAATTAGAAAATGACAGTGTAGGACGTGGAATATGTTGAGAAAACCTGAAATATTCAAAAAATGAGACAATGACAATGTAGAACCTGGAATAAGGTAAGAAACCCCGAAAAATTTAAAAAAAAGAGAAAATCACACTGTAGGACCTGGAATATGGTGGGAAACACTGAAAAAGTCAAAAAATGAGAATATCACAATCTAGGACTTGGAATATGGTGAGAAACCCTGAAAAAGTCAAAACATGAGAAATTCATGCAGTAGGACCCAGAATATGGTGAGAAACCCTGAAAGAAGTCGGAAAATGAGAAAATCACGCAGTAGGACCTGGAAGCTAGTGAGAAACCCTGAAAAAGACGAAAAATGAGAATAACAAACTGTAGGACCT
>NW_028227746.1:0-82119 GCF_978045245.1 Mus caroli | reverse complement strand
TTGAGTACGGTAAGAAACCCTGAAAAAGTTTAAAAAAAGAGAAAATCACACTGTAGGACTTGGAATATGGTGAGAAACACTGAAAAAGTAAAAAAATGAGAATATCACCCTGTAGGACTTGGAATATGGTGAGAAACGCTGAAAAAGTCAAAAAATGAGAAAATCATGCAGTAGGACCCAGTATATGGTGAGAAACCCTGAAAGAAGTCGAAAAATGAGAAAATCATACAGTAGGACCTGGAAGCTAGTGAGAAACCCTGAAAAAGTCGAAAAATGAGAAAATCAAACTGTAGGACCTGGAATATGTTGAGAAACCCTGAAAAATTCGAAAAAAGCAAAAATCACACTCTAGGACTTGGAATATGATGAGAAACCCTGAAAAAGTAAAAAAAAATGAGAAAATCACACTGTAGTACCTGGAATATGGTGAGAAACACTAAAAAAGTATTAAAATGAGAAAATCACACAGTAGGACGTGGAATATGGTGATAAACTCTGAAATAGTCAAAAACATGAGAAAATCACGCAGTAGTACCTGGAATATGGTGAGAAACCCTGAAAAAGTCGAAAAATGAGAAAATCATGCAGTAGGACCTGGAATATGGTGAGAAACTCTGAAAAAGTCGAAAAATAAGAAATTCACACTTGTAGGACCTACAATATGGTGAGAAACCCTGAAAAAGTCCAAAAAAGAGAAAATCACACTCTAGGACTTGGAATATGATGAGAAAACCTGAAAAAGTAAAAAAATGAATAAATCACACTGTAGTACCTAGAATATGGTGAGAAATACTGAAAAAGTCTTAACGTGAGAAAATCACACAGTAGGACCTGGAATATGGTGAGAAACCCTGAAACATTTGAAAAATGAGAAAATCAAACTTGTAGTACCTGCAATATGGTGAGAAACCCTGAAAAAGTCGAAAAATGAGAAAATCACACTATAGGACATGGAATAAGATGAGAGACTGTGAAAATTTTAAAAAATGAATAAAATACACTGTAGTAGTTGGAACATGGTGTGAAACCCTGCAAAAGTCGAAAAATAAGAAATACACACTTGTAGGACCTGCAATATGGTGAGAATCACTGAAAAACTCGAAAAATGAGAAAATCACACTCTAGGACTTGGAATATGATGAGAAACGCTGAAAAAGTCGAAAAATGAGAAAATTACACTGGTGGACCTGGAATATGTTGAGAAACCCTTTAAAAGTCGAAAAAAGAGAAAGTCACCCTGTAGGACTTGGAATATGATGAGAAAACCTGAAAAAGTCAAAAAATGAGAAAATAACACTGTAGTACCTTGAATATGGTGAGAAAACACTGAAAAAGTCGAAAAATGAGAAAATCACACAGTAGGACCTGGAATATGGTGAGAAACCCTGAAGCAGTCGAAAAATAAGAAAATCAAATTTGTCGTATCTGCAATATGGTGAGAAACCCTGAAAAAGTCAAAAAATGAGAAAAATACACTGAAGGAGCTGGAATATGGTGAGAAACCCTGAAAAAGTCAAAAAATAAGAAATTCACACTTGTAGGACCTGCAATAGGGTGAGAAAAGTCGAAAAATGAGAAAATCACGCAGTAGGACCAGGAATATTGTGAGAAAACGTGAAAAAGTCTAAAAATGAGAAAAATACACTGTAGGAGCTGGAATACAGTGAGAAAACCTGAAAAAGTCGAAAAATGAGAAAATCACACTGTAGGACCTGGAATATGGTGAGAAACACTGAAAAAGTCGAAAAATGAGAAAATCACACTTTAGGACTTGGAATATGATGAGAAACACTGAAAAACTCGAAAAAAGAAAAAATCACACATTAGGAGCGGCAATTTGGTGAGAAACACTGAAAAAGTCTTAAAATGAGAAAATCACACTGTAGGACCTGGAATATGGTGAGAAACCCTGAAAAAGTCAAAAAAATGAGAAAATCAAACTGTAGGTCCTGGAATATGGTGAGAAACCCTGAAAAAGACAAAAATGAGAAAAATCACACTGTAATACAAGGAATAAGTGGAGAAACTCTGAAAGAGTCAACAAATTAGAAAAAAAACACTCTAGGACATGGAATAACATGAGAAACCCTGAAAAAGTCAAAAAATGAGAAAATCACACTGTAGGACTTGGAATATGATGAGAAACCCTAAAAAAGTCGAAAAATGAGAAAATCACACTGTAGGACTTGGAATATGGTGAGGAACCCTGAAAAAGTCGAAAAATGAGAAAATCATGCAGTAGGACCTGGAATATGGTGAGAAAACCTGAAAAAGTCTTAAAATGAGAAAATCACACTGTAGGACTTGGAGTAAGATGAGAAACCCTGAAAAAGTCAAAAAATGAGAAAATCACACTATAGGACTTGGAATATGGTGAGAAACCCTGAAAAAGTCAAAAAATGAGCAAATCATGCAGTAGGACCTGGAATATGGTCAGAAACACTGAAAAAGTCTAAAAATTAAAAAGTCACACATTAGGACCTGGAATATGGTGAGAATATCTGAAAAAGTCGAAAAATAAGAAATTCATACTTGTAGGACCTACAATATGATGAGAAAACCTGAAAAAGTCAAAAAATGAGAAAATTACACTGTAGGACCTGGAATATTTTTGAGAAACCCTGAAAAAGTCCGAAAAGGAGAAAATCACACTCTAGGACTTGGAATAAGATGAAAAAACCTGAAAAAGTCAAAAAATGAGAAAATCATACTGTAGTACCTAGAATATGGTGAGAAACACTGAAAAAGTCTTAACGTGAGAAAATCACACAGTAGGACCTGCAATATGGTGAGAAACCCTGAAATATTTGAAAAATAAGAAAATCAAACTTGTAGTACCTGCAATATGGTGAGAAACCCTGAAAAAGTCAAAAAATGAGAAAATCACACTGTTCGACTTGGAATAAGATGAGAAACCGTGAAAATTTTAAAAAATGAGAAAAATACACTGTAGTAGATGGAACATGGTGAGAAACCCTGCAAAAGTCGAAAAATAAGAAATTCACACTTGTAGGACCTGCAATATGGTGAGAATCCCTGAAAAAGTCGAAAAATGAGAAAATCACACTCTAGGAATTGGAATATGATGAGAAACCCCGAAAAAGTCGAAAAATGATAAAATCACACAGTAGGACCTGCAATATGGTGAGAAACCCTGAAACAGTCGAAAAATAAGAAATTCAAACTTGTAGTACCTGCAATATGGTGAGAAACCCTGAAAAATTCGAAAAATGAGAAAATCACACTGTAGGACTTGGAATAAGATGAGAAATCCTGAAAAAGTCAAAAAATGAGAGAAATACACTGTAGGAGCTGGAATATGGTGAGAAACCCCGAAAAAGTCGAAAAATAAGAAAATTACACTTGTAGGACCACCAATATGGTGAGAAACACTGAAAAAGTCGAAAAATGAGAAAAATCACACTGTAGTACATGGATAATGGTGATATAATCTGAAGAAGTCAAAAATTTAGAAAAATCACACTCTAGGACTTGGAATAAGATGAGAAACCCCGAAAAGTCAAAAAATGAGAAAATCACACTGTAGGACTTGGAATATGATGAGAAACCCTGAAAAAGTCAAAAAATGAGAAAATCACACTGTACGACTTGGAATATGGTGAGAAACCCTGAAAAAGTCGAAAAATGAGAAAATCACGCTGTAGGACCAGGAATATTGTGAGAAAACGTGGAAAAGTCTAAAAATGAGAAAAATACACTGTAGGAGCTGGAATATGGTGAGAAAACCTGATAAAATCAAAAAATAAGAAACTCACACTTGTTTGACCTCCAATATGGTTAGAAACCCTGAAAAAGTCTTAAAATGAGAAAATCACACTGTAGGACCTGGAATATGGTGAGAAACACTGAAAAAGTCAAAAAATGAGAAAATCACACTTTAGGACTTGGAATATGATGAGAAACCCATAAAAGTCAAAAAATGAGAAAATCACACTGTAGGGTTGGAATATGGTGAGAAAAACTGAAAAAGTCGAAAAAAGAAAAAAATCACGCATTAGGAGCGGCAATTTGGTGAGAAACACTGAAAAAGGCTTAAAATGAGAAAATCACACTGTAGGACCTGGAATATGGTGAGAAACCCTGAAAAAGTAAAAAAATGAGAAAAATCACACTGTAATACATGGAGTAAGTGGAGAAACTCTGAAAGAGTCAACAAATTAGAAAAATAACACTCTAGGACATGGAATAAGATGAGAAATCCTGAAAAAGTCAAAAAATGAGAAAATCACACTGTAGGACTTGGAATATGGTGAGGAACCCTGAAAAAGTCGAAAAATGAGAAAATCATGCAGTAGGACCTGGAATATGGTGAGAAACCCTGAAAAAGTCTTAAAATGAGAAAATCACACTGTAGGACCTGGAATATGTTGAGAAACCCTGAAAAAGTCAAAAAAAGAGAAAAACACACTCTAGGACTTGGAATATGATGAGAAACCCTGAAAAAGTAAAAAAAATGAGAAAATCACACTGTAGGACCTGGAATATGGTGAGAAACCCTGAAAAAGTCAAAAAATGAGAAAATCAAACTGTAGGTCCTGGAATAAGGTGAGAAACCCTGAAAAAGTCCAAAACTGAGAAAAATCACACTGTAATACATGGAATAAGTGGAGAAACTCTGAAAGAGTCGACAAATTAGAAAAATAACACTCTAGGACATGGAATAATATGAGAAACCCTGAAAAAGTCAAAAAATGAGAAAATCACACAGTAGGACCTGCAATATGGTGAGAAACCCTGAAAAAGTTGAAAAATGAGAAAATCACACTGTAGGACTTGGAATAAGATGAGAAACCATGAAAAAGACAAAAAATGACAAAAATACACTGTAGGAGCTGGAATATGGTGAGAAACCCTGAAAAAGTCCAACAATAAGAAATTCACACTTGTAGGACCCGCAATATGGTGAGAAACCCATAAAAGTCAAAAAATGAGAAAATCACACTGTAGGACTTGGAGTAAGATGAGAAACCCTGAAAAAGTCAAAAAATGAGAAAATCACCATATAGGACTTGGAATATGGTGAAAAACCCTGAAAAAGTAAAAAATGAGCAAAATATGCAGTAGGACCTGGAATATGGTGAGAAACACTGAAAAAGTCTTAACATGAGAACAATCATACTGTAGGACCTGGAATATGATCAGAAACACTGAAAATGTCTAAAAATGAGAAAATCACACATTAGGACCTGGAATATGGTGATAAACTCCTAAAAAGTCAAAAAAATGAGAAAATTACACTGTAGGACCTGGAATATTTTTTGAGAAACCCTGAAAAAGTCCGAAAAAGAGAAAATCACACTCTAGGACTTGGAATAGGATGAGAAAACCTGAAAAAGTCAAAAAATGAGAAAATCACACTGTAGTACCTAGAATATGGTGAGAAACACTGAAAAAGTCTTAACGTGAGAAAATCACACAGTAGGACCTGGAATATGGTGAGAAACCCTGAAACATTTGAAAAATAAGAAAATCAAACTTGTAGTACCTGCAATATGGTGAGAAACCCTGAAAAAGTCGAAAAATGAGAAAATCACACTGTTCGACTTTGAATAAGATGAGAGACCGTGAAAATTTTAAAAAATGAGAAAAATACACTGTAGTAGCTGGAACATGGTGAGAAACCCTGCAAAAGTTGAAAAATAAGAAATTCACACTTTTAGGACCTGCAATATGGTGAGAATCCCTGAAAAAGTCGAAAAATGAGAAAATCACACTCTAGGAATTGGAATATGATGAGAAACCCCGAAAAAGTCGAAAAATGATAAAATCACACAGTAGGACCTGCAATATGGTGAGAAACCCTGAAACAGTCAAAAAATAAGAAAATCAAACTTGTAGTACCTGCAATATGGTGAGAAAACCTGAAAAAAGAAAGAAAGAAAGAAAGAAAGAAAGAAAGAAAGAAAGAAAGAAAGAAAGAAAGAAACCAAGGAGAATAAAAAGTTTTTATAAAAGTTTTATAAAAAGTGTTAAAGTTTTTAAAAATTAAAAAAAAAATTACCAGATCACCATCAAGCACACACAGCATTGGCTGTCTTCAGGTGTATCCTTTCAGCCTCCGAAACAAAAAGCAATGGCTGTCTGTCTTCAGGTGTATCCTATTCTCGAGTCTTACTTCCAACCTGAGTGCTGGGCTGAGCTGCCTCATTATGTAATTGTAAACCTTCCTTGGTTTGTCTTTTCCATTTCTAAGACTAACAGGCCTTTTTCTATTTAGAGAATATGCTCATGACTGTCCTTTAGATATAGTAAATATAACTGTTGCTCATAAAACTTGTTTTCTAGGAAATTTTAAAGGGCAATGGCAGAGTTTATTTATAAAAAATATTTTGCATTTATTTATTTGTGTGAGTGATGAAGCTCAGGTCTTCAAACTCGTCAGGAGTTATGATTACTTCCCCTCTCTCTCACCCCCTCTTTCTCTTCTCTCTCAATGATCAATTTTATTTTTAGTGTAAGAATTTTTTGCATGTGTATGCTGTGCCCACAGACTCCAGAACAGAGTATTAGATCCCCTGGAACTGGAGATGGGCCACCATATATATATACTGGTAATTGAGCCCAGGTTCTCTGGAAGAGGAGACAATGCTCTTAATTGTTGAGCCCTCTCTGTAGCCACATCTTTCATTCTTTTTTTTTTTTTTTGAGTATATGTGAGGCTGTGTTTATATACATCATATGCAGACAATAAGAATGATTTAGATTCTTCAGCATCTGACACACTCTTCTGGAGTGTCTGAACATAGCTACAGCATACTTAAATATAATAAATAAATAAATCTTTAAAAAGAAAAGGAAAAGTAAAAAAGAAAGAACAGGCCTGCCATATGCATGTTCATAGAGGAAAATGGAAGAGACCCCAATGTAACCTCAGCAGGGTGCTTCCTTCTGGATGGTAGCTCACAGTTTCATCCCAGCAAGACAGGCAAATCACTGACTTCAAGGACAGTAAGGTTCAGGACAGCCAAGGTTAGGAAGGAAAAGGGTCTATGTTGAGAATACAAACCGACAAAACAACAACTAGGAAAAAGAAGTGACAATGTAACTTGGGGTAGGGTACCAACAAGAGAAAGCTTTCTGTTACCACTTACAAACACCAGTAGCCTTGCACCCTTCTGTCCAGGTCCCTGCCTTCCTTTCTAGGAATTCTAAGGATGCCAGGGGGTGGGGGAATCCAGATTAACTTTTTTAATAACAAAGACTTGGTCTTCGATGTCTATAGGAAGCCCTTCTCAGTGCCTTTAACTACCACTGAACTTTCAGGGCTGTGACTCAACTGTAACAAGGAACAGGGCTAAGAACCTGCAGCCTTTGAAAACAACTATTTTTTTAAAGAGGGGGACACAAATCAGCAGTAGAACCCCTCAGGTTCAGCCATAATACTTGTTAGGGAAAGTGCCTCAATGTCCGGAGCTGAGGTCTCATGGGTGAACTGCTTCAAGCTCTGAGTATCATTGAAAGAAAGAAAAGATATCATGTGGTTGCTTAATTTATTTATTTTATTATTTCTATTTTTTGTTTTCTTTTGTTTTGTTTTAGAAAAGGCCTCAGTCTGTAGCTATGGCTGACCTAGGACAGACTACATGTGTTAATTAGGGTTTCACAGCTGAGAAACAGACCATACCTATGTAAGACTTAGAAAACCCAACAGTCAGCGGTGGCTCGAGCTCTTAATGAGAGCACTCTGGAGGCAGAGGCAGTCAGTTTCTGAGTTTGAGGCCAGCCTGGTTAAAGACAGGGATAGGCAGGGCTAGGCAAGGCAGGGCTAGGCTAGGCAAGGGGCTAGGCTAGGCTAGGCAAGAGGCTAGGCTAGGCTAGGCAAGGGGCTAGGCAAGACAGAAAGACAAGTATGGCAGGCCTGGTGGTTTTTCTTTCTTTCTTATCCCTTTTAAAAATGTTTATTTATTTATTTATTTATTTATTTATTTATTTATTTATTAGATATAAGTACACTGTAGCTGTCTTCAGACACTCCAGAAGAGAGTGTCAGATTCTGGAGAATCTAAATCCCTCTTATGGGCCTCATATGATGTACATAAACACAGCCTCACATATACTTCTAAAAATTTAAAGATGTGTGGGGCCACTGAACGGGCTCAACAATTATCAGCATTGTCTCCTCTTCCAGAGAACCTGGGATCAACTACCAGCCACTATATGGTGACCCATTTCCAGTTCCAAGGGATCAGACAGACAGACAGACAAACAGTCAAGGATGGCAGGCCTGCCTGGTTTTTCTTTCTTTCTTATCCTTTTTAAAAAATGTTTATTTATTTATTTATGTATTTATTATATATAAGTACACTGTAGCTGTCTTCAGACACTCCAGAAGAGGGTGTCAGATTCTGGAGAATCTAAATCCCGCTTATGGTCTCCATATGATGTACATAAACACAGCCTCACATACATTTCTAAAAATTTAAAGATGTGTGGGGCCACTGAAAGGGCTCAATAATTAACAGCATTGTCTCCTCTTCCAGAGAACCTGGGATGAACTACCAGCAACTATATGGTGGCCCATCTCCAGTTCCAGGGGATCAGACAGAGAGACAGACATACACACAGATAGAGATAAGGATGGAGGCCTGCCTGGTCTTTCTTTCTTTCTTATTCTTTTTAAGAAATGTTTATTTATTTATTTATTTATGTATTTATTAGATATAGGTACACTGTAGCTGTCTTCAGACACTCCATTAGAGTGTGTCAGATTCTGGAGAATCTAAATCCCTCTTATGGTCTGCATATGATGTACATAAACACAGCCTCACATATACTTCTAAAAATTTAAAGATGGGTGGGGCCACAAATAAGGGTCAACAATTAACAGCATTGTCTCCTCTTCCAGAGAACCTGTGATCAACTATCAGACACTATTGTGGCCCATCGATAGTTCCAGAAGATCAGACAGACAGACAGACAGACAGACAGACAGACAGACAGAGATAAGGATGGCAGGCCTGCCTGGTCTTTCTTTTTTTCTTATCATTTTTTAAAAAATATTTATTTATTTATTTATTTATTTATTTATTTATTTATTTATTTATTTATGTATTTATTACATATAAGTACACTGTAGCTGTCTTCAGACACTCCAGAAGAGGGTGTCAGATTCTGGAGAATCTAAATCCCTCTTATGGTCTGCATATGATGTACATAAACACAGCCTGACATATACTTCTAAAATTTTAAAGATGTGTGGGGCCACTGAGAGGGCTCAACAATTAACAGCATTGTCTCCTCTACCAGAGAACCTGGGATCAACTACCAGCAACTATATGGTGGTCCATCTCCAGTTCCAGGGGATCAGGCAGACAAAGAGACAGACAGAAAATGGTGGCAGGCCTCCCTGGTTTTTCTTTCTTTCTTATCCTTTTTAAAAAATATTTATTTATTTATTTATTTATTTATTTATTTATTTATTTATTTATTTATGTATTTATTAGATATAAGTACACTGTAGTTGTCTTCAGACATTCCAGAAGAGGGTGTCAAATTCTGGAGAATCTAAATCCCTCTTATGGTCTGCATATGATGTACATAAACACAGCCTAACATATACTTCTAAAAATTTAAAGATAGGTGGAGCCACTGAAAGGACTCAACAATTAAAGGCATTGTCTCCTCTTCCAGAGAACCTGGGATCAACTAACAGCAACTATATGGTGGCCCATTTCCAGTTCCAAGGGTTCAGACAGACAGACAGACAGACTGATAGAGATAAGGATGGAGGCCTGCCTGTTCTTTCTTTCTTTCTTATACGTTAAAAAAAATATTTATATATTTATTTATTTATTTATTTATTTATTTATTTATTTATGTATTTATTAGATATAAGTACACTGTAGCTGTCTTCAGACACTCTAGAAGAGGGTGTCATCTTCTGGAGAATCTAAATCCCTCTTATGGTCTGCATATGATGTACATAAACACAGCCTCACATATACTTCTAAAAATTAAAAGATGGGTGGGCCCACTGAAAGGGCTCAACAATTCACAGCATTGTCTCTTCTTCCAGAGAACGTGGGATCAACTACCAGCAACTATATAGTGGCCCATCTCAAGTTCCAGGGGATAAGAGAGACAGACAGACAGACAGACAGAGATAAGGATGGCAGGCCTGCCTGATTTTTCTTTCTTTCTTTTTTTTTTTAAAAAAATGTTTATTTATTTATTTATTTATTTATTTATTTATTTATTTATTTATGTATTTATTAGATATAAGTACACTGTAGCTGTCTTCAGACTCTCCAGAAGACGGTGTCAGATTCTGGAGAATCTATATCCCTCTTATGGTCTTCATATGATGTACATGAACACAGCCTCACATATACTTCTAAAAATTTAAAGATGTGTGGGGCCACTGAAAGGGCTCAACAATTAACAGCATTGTCTCCTCTTCCAGAGAACCTGGGATCAACTACCAGCAACTATATGGTGGCCCATCTCCAGTTCCAGGGGATCAGACAGAGATACATACAGACAGACAGACAAGGATTGCAGTCCTGCATGGTTTTTTTTTCTTTCTTATACATTTTAAAAAATGTTTATTTATTTATATATGTATTTATTAGATATAAGTACACTGTAGCTGTCTTCAGGTACTTCAGAAGAGGGTGTCATATTCTGGAGAATCTAAATCCCTCTTATGGACTGCATATGGTGTACATAAACACAGCCTCACATATACTTCAGAAAATTTAAAGATGTGTGGGGCCACTGAAAAGGCTCAAAAATTAACAGCATTGTCTCCTCTATCAGAGAACCTGGGATCAACTAGCCGCAACTATATGGTGGCCCATCTCCAGTTCCAGGGGATCAGACAGACAGACAGACAGACAGACAAGGATTGCAGGCCTGCCTGGTTTTACTTTCTTTCTTATCCTTTTTAAAAAATGTTTATTTATTTATTTATTTATTTATTTATTTATTTATTTATTATATATAAGTACACTGTAGCTGTCTTCAGACACTCCAGAAGATTGTGTCAGATTCTGGAGAATCTAAATCCCTCTTAAGGTCTGCATATGATGTACATAAACACAGCCTCACATATACTTCTAAAAATTTAAGATGTGTGGGGCCACTGAAAGGGCTCAACAATTAACAGCATTGTCTCCTCTACCAGAGAACCTGGGATCAACTACCAGCAACTATATGGTGGCCCATCTCCAGTTCCAGGGGTCAGGCAGACAAAGAGACAGACAGACAAGGGTGGCAGGCCTCTCTGGTTTTTCTTTCTTTCTTATCCTTTTTAAAAAATGTTTATTTATTTATGTATTTATTAGATATAAGTACTCTGTAGCTGTCTTCATACACTCCAGAATAGGGTTTCAGATTCTGGAGAATATAAATCCCTCTTATGGTCTGCATATGATGGACATAAACACAGATTCACATACACTTCTAAAAATTTAAAGATGGGTGGGGCCACTGAAAGGGCTCAACAATTAACAGCATTGTCTCTTCTTCCAGACAACCTGGGATCAACTACCAGCAACTATATGGTGGCCCATCTCCAGTTCCAGGGGATCAGACAGACAGACAGACAGACAGAGATAAGGAGGGCAGGCCTGCCTGGTCTTTCTTTCTTTCTTATCCTTTTAAAATAATGTTTATTTATTTATTTATTTATTTATTTATGTATTTATTTATTTATTTATTAATTAGATATAAGTACACTGTAGTTGTCTTCAGACACTCCAGAAGAGGGTGTCAGATTCTGGAGAATCTAAATCCCTCTTATGTTCTGCATATGATGTACATAAACACAGCCTCACATTTACTTCTTAAAATTTAAAGGTGGGGGGACCATTGAAAGGGCTCAGCAATTAACAGCATTGTCTCCTCTACCAGAGAACCTGGGATCAACTACCAGCACCTATATGGTGGCCCATCTCCAGATCCAGGGGATCAGAACGACAGACAGACAGACAGACAGACAGAGATAAGGATGGCCGGCTTGCCTGGTCTTTCTTTCTTTCTTATCCGGTTTAAATAATGTTTATTTATTTATTTATTTATTTATTTATTTATGTATTTATTAGATATAAGTACACTGTAGCTGTCTTCAGACACTCCAGAAGAGGGTGTCAGATACTGATGAACCTAAATCCCTCTTCTGGTCTGCATATCATGTACATAAACACAGCCTCACATACACTTCTAAAAATTTAAAGATGGGTAGGGCCACAAATAGGGGTCAACAATTAACAGCATTGTCTCCTCATCCAGAGAACCTGGTATCAACTACCAGCAACTATATGGTAGCCCATCTCCAGTTCCAGGGGATCAGACAGACAGACAGACAGACAGACAGAGATACGGATGGCAGGCCTGCCTGGTCATACTTTCTTTCTTATCCTTTTTAAAAAATGTTTATTTATTTATTTATTTATTTATTTATTTATTTATTTATTTATTATATATAAGTACACTGTAGCTGTCTTCAGACACTCCAGTAGAGGGTATCAGATTCTGGAGAATCTAAATCCTCTTATAATCTGAATATGATGTACATAAAAAGGCCTCACATATACTTCTAAATATTTAAAGAAGTGTGGGGCCACTGAAAGAGCTCAACAATTAACAGCATTGTCTCCTCTTCCAGAGAACCTTGGATCAACTACCAGCAACTATATGGTGGCCCATCTCCAGTTCCCGGGGATCAGATCGACAGACAGACAGACAGACAGAGAAATGGATGGCAGGCCTGACTGTTCTTTCTTTCTTTCTTATCCTTTTAAAAAAATGTTTATTTATTTATTTATTTATTTATCTATGTATTTATTAGATATAAGTACACTGTAGCTGTCTTCAGACACTCCAGAAGAGGGTGTCAGATTCTGGAGAATCTAAATCCCTCTTATGGTCTGCATATGATGTACATAAACACAGCCTAACATATACTTCTAAATATTTAAAGATGGGTGGCGCCACTGAAAGGGCTCAACAATTAACAGCATTGTTTCCTCCTCCAGAGAACTTGGGATCAACTACCAGCAACTATTCGTGGCCCATCTCCAGTTCCCAGGTATCAGATTGACAGACAGACAGACAGACAGAGATATGGATGGCAGGCCTGCCTGGTCTTTCTTTCTGTCTTTTCCTTTTTAAAAAATGTTTATTTATTTATTTATTTATTTATTTATTTATTTATTATATATTTTTTAGATATAAGTACACTGTAACTGTTCAGACACTCCAGAAGATGGTGTCAGATTCTGGAGAATCTAAATCCCTCTTATGGTCTGCATATGATGTACGTAAACACAGCCTCACATATACTTCTAAAAATTTAAAGAAGGGTGGGGCCACTCTAAAAGCTCAACAATTAACAGCATTGTCTCCTCTTCCAGAGTACCTGGGATCAACTACCAGCAACTATATGGTGGCCCATCTCCAGTTCCAGGGGATCAGACAGACAGACAGACAGACAATGATAAGGTTGGCAGGCCTGCCTGCTCTTTATTTCTTTCTTATCCTTTTAAAAAATGTTTATTTATTTATTTATTTATTTATCTATGTATTTATTAGATATAAGTACACTGTAGCTGTCTTCAGACACTCCAGAAGAGGGTGTCAGATTCTGGAGAATCTAAATTCCTCTTATGGTCTGCATATGATGTACATAAACACAGCCTAACATATACTTCTAAAAATTTAAAGATAGGTGGAGCCACTTAAAAGGCTCACAAATTAACAGCATTGTCTCCTCTTCCAGAGAACCTGGGATCAACTAACAGCAACTATATCGTGGCCCATCTCCAGTTCCAAGAGATCAGACAGACTGACAGACAGACAGACTGACAGAGATAAGGATGGCAGGCCTGCCTGGTCTTTCTTTCTTTCTTATCCTTTTTAAAAAATGTTTATTTATTTATATGTTTATTAGATATAAGTACACTCTAGCCGTCTTCAGACACTCCAGAAGAAGGTGTCAGATTCTGGAGAATGTAAATCCCTCTTATGGTCCGCATATGATGTACATAAACACAGCCTCACATTTAGTTCTTAAAATTTAAAGGTGGGGGGGGGCACTGAAAGGGCTCAGCAATTAACAGCATTGTCTCCTCTTCCAGAGAACCTGGGATCAACTACCAGCAGCTATATGGTAGCCCATCTCCAGTTCCAGGGGATCAGACAGACAGACAGACAGAGATAAGGATGGCAGGCCTGCCTGGTCTTACTTTCTTTCTTATCCTTTTTAAAAACTGTTTATTTATTTATTTTTTATGTATTTATTATATATAAGTACACTGTAGCTGTCTTCAGACACTCCAGTAGAGGGTTTCAGATACTGGAGAATCTAAATCCTCTTATAATCTGAATATGATGTACATAAACACAGCCTCACATATACTTCTAAATATTTAAATAAGTGTGGGGCCACTGATAGGGCTCAACAATTAACAGCATTGTCTCTTCTTCCAGAGATCCTAGGATCAATTACCAGCAACTATATGGTGGCCCATCTCCAGTTCCAGGGGATCAGACAGACAGACAGACAGACAGACAGAGATAAGGATGGCAGGCCTGCCTAGTCTTACTTTCTTTCTTATCCTTTTTAAAAAATGTTTATTTATTTATTTATTTATTTATTTATTTATTTATTTATTTATTATCTATTTATTTATTAGATATAAGTACACTGTAGCTGTCTTCAGACACTCCAGAAGAGGGTGTCAGATTCTGGAGAATCTAAATCCCTCTTATGGTCTGCATATGATGTACAAAAACACAGCCTCACATATACTTCTAAATATTTAAAGTTGGGTTGCGCCACTGAAAGGGCTCAACAATTAACAGCATTGTCTCCTCATCCAGAGAACCTGGGATCAACTACCAGCAACTATTCGTGGCCCATCTCCAGTTCCCAGGTATCAGACTGACAGACAGACAGACAGACAGACAGACAGAGATATGGATGGCAGGCCTGCCTGGTCTTTCTTTCTGTCTTATCTTTTTTAAAAAATGTTTATTTTTTATTTATTTATTTATTTATTTATTTATTTATTTATTTATTTATTTATTTATTAGATATAAGTACACTGTAGCTGTTCAGACACTCCAGAAGAGGGTGTCAGATTCTGGATAATCTAAATCCCTCTTATGGTCTGCATATGATGTACATAAACACAGCCTCACATATACTTCTAAAAATTTAAAGAAGGGTGGGGCCACTCTAAAAGCTCAACAATTAATAGCATTGTCTCCTCTTCCAGAGTACCTGGGATCAACTACCAGCAACTATATGGTGGCCCATTACCAATTCCAGGGGATCAGACAGACAGACATACAGACAGTGATAAGGATGGCAGGCCGGCCTGGTCTTTCTTTCTTTCTTATCCTTTTTAAAAAAATGTTTATTTATATATTTATTTATGTATTTATTAGATATAAGTACACTGTAGCTGTCTTCAGACACTCCAGAAGAGGGTGTCAGATACTTGAGAATCTAAATCCCTCTTATTGTCTGCATATGATGTACATAAACACAGCATCACATTTACTTCTAAAAATTTAAAGGTGGGGGGGGCCACTGAGAGGTCTCTACAATTAACAGCATTGTCTCCTCTACCTGAGAAACTGGGATCAACTACCAGCAACTATATGGTGGCCCATCTCCAGTTTCAGGGGATCAGGCAGACAAAGAAACAGACAGACAAGAGTGGCAGGCCTCCCTGGCTTTTCTTTCTTTCTTATACTTTTTAAAAAATATTTATTTATTTATTTATTTATTTATTTATGTATTTATTAGATATAAGTACACTGTAGCTGTCTTCAGACACTCTAGAAGAGGGTGTCAGACTCTGGAGAATATAAATCCCTCTTATGGTCTGCATATGATGGACATAAACACAGATTCACATACACTTCTAAAAATTTAAAATGGGTGGGGCCACTGAAAGGGCTCAACAATTAACAGCATTGTCTCTTCTTCCAGACAACCTGGGATCAACTACCAGCAAATATATGGTGGCCCATCTCCAGTTCCAGGTGATCAGACAGACAGACAGACAGACAGAGATAAAGAGGGCAGTCCTGCCTGGTCTTTCTTTCTTTCTTATCCTTTTAAAATAATGTTTATTTATTTATTTATTCATTTATTCATTTATTTATTTATTTATTTATTTATTTATTTATTTATTTATTAGATATAAGTACACTGTAGCTGTCTTCAGACTCTCCAGAAGAGGGTGTCAGATTCTGGAGAATCTATATCCCTCTTATGGACTGCATATGATGTACATAAACACAGCGTCACATATACTTCTAAAAATTTAAAGATGGGTGGGGCCACTGAAAGGGCTCAACAATTAACAGCATTGTCTCATCTTCAAAAGGACCTGGAATCAACTACCAGCAACTATATTATGGCCCATCTCCAGTTCCAGGGGATCAGACAGACATACATACAGACAGACAGACAAGGATTGCAGACCTGCCTGGTTTTTCTTTCTTTCTTATATATTTTAAAAATGTTTATTTATTTATATATGTATTTATTAGATATAAGTACACTGTAGCTGTCTTCAGGCACTTCAGAAGAGGGTGTCATATTCTGGAGAATCTAAATCCCTCTTATGGTCTGCATATGATGTACATAAACACAGTCTCACATATAAATCTAAAAATTTAAAGATGTGTGGGGCCACTGAAACGGCTCAACAATTAACAGCATTGTCTCCTCTACCAGAGAACCTGGGATGAACTACCAGCAACTATATGGTGGCCCATCTCCAGTTCCAGGGGATCAGACAGACAGACAGATAGACAGACAAGGATTGCAGGCCTGCCTGGTTTTACTTTCTTTCTTATCCTTTTTAAAAAATGTTTATTTATTTATTTATTTATTTATTTATTTATTTATTTATTTATTATAAGTACACTGTAGCTGTCTTCAGACACTCCAGAAGAGGGTGTCAGATTCTGGAGAATCTAAATCCCTCTTATGGTCTGCATATTGTGTACATAAACACAGCCTCACATATACTTCTAAAAATTTAAAGATGTGTGGGTCCACTGAAAGGGATCAACAATTAACAGGATTGTCTCCTCTACCAGAGAACCTGGGATCAACTACCAGCAACTATACGGTGGCCCATCTCATGTTGCAGGGTATCAGACAGACAAAGAGACAGACAGACAAGGGTGGCAGGCCTTCTTGGTTTTTTTTTTTCTTTCTTATCCTTTTAAAAAAATGTTTATTTATTTATTTATGTATTTATTAGATATAAGTACAATGTAGCTGTCTTCAAACAATCCAGAAGAGGGTGTCAGATTCTGGAGAATATAAATCCCTCTTATGGTCTGCATATGATGGACATAAACACAGATTCACATACACTTCTAAAAATTTTAAGATGGGTGTGGCCACTGAAAGGGCTCAACAATTAACAGCATTGTCTCTTCTTCCAGAGAACCTGGGATCAACTACAAGCAACTATATGGTGGCCCATCTCGAGTTCCAGGGGATCAGACAGACAGACAGACAGACATACAGACAGAGATAAGGAGGGCAGGCCTGCCTGGTCTTTCTTTCTTTCTTATCCTTTTAAAATAATGTTTATTTATTTATTTATTTATTTATTTATTTATTTATTTATGTATTTATTAGATATAAGTACACTGTAGCTGTCTTCAAACAATCTAGAAGAGGGTGTCATCTTCTGGAGAATCTAAATCCCTCTTATGGTCTGCCTGTGATGTACATAAACACAGCCTCACATATACTTCTAAAAATTAAAAGATGGGTGGGCCCACTGAAAGGGCTCAACAATTAACAGCATTCTCTCTTCTTCCAAAGAAAGTGGGATCAACTACCAGCAACTATATGGTGGTCCATCTCAAGTTCCAGGGGATAAGACAGACAGAAGGACAGACAGACAGAGATAAGGATGGCAGGCCTGCCTGATTTTTCTTGCTTTCTTATCCTTTTTAAAAAATGTTTATTTATTTATTTATTTATTCAATTATTCATTTATTTATTTATTTATGTATTTATTAGATATAAGTACACTGTAGCTGTCTTCAGACTCTCCAGAAGAGGGTGTCAGATTCTGGAGAATCTATATCCCTCTTATGGTCTGCATATGATGTACATGAACACAGCCTCACATACACTTCTAAAAATTTAAGGATGGGTGGGGCCACTGAAAGGGCTCAACAATTAACAGCATTGTCTCCTCTTCCAGAGAACCTGGGATCAACTACCAGCAACTATATTGTGGCCCATCTCCAGTTCCAGGGGATCAGACAGACAGACATACAGACAGTGATAAGGATGGCAGGCCTGCCTGGTCTTTCTTTCTTATCTTTTTTAAAAAAATGTTTATTTATATATTTATTTATGTATTTATTAGATATAAGTACACTGTAGCTGTCTTGAGACTCTCCAGAAGAGGGTGTCATATTCTGGAGAATATAAATCCCTCTTATGGTCTGCATATGATGTACATAAACACAGCCTCACATATACTTCTAAAAATTTAAAGATGTGTGGGCCCACTGAAAGGGCCCAACAATTAACACCATTGTCTCCTCTTCCAGAGAACTTGGGATCAAATACCAGCAACTATATGGTGGCCCATCTCAAGTTGCAGGGGATCAGACAGACAGACAGACAGACAGAGATAAGGATGGCAGGCCTGCCTGATTTATCTTTCTTACTTATCCTTTTTAAAAATGTTTATTTATTTATTTATTTATTTATTCATTTATTTATTTATTTATTTATTTATTTATTTATGTATTTTTTAGATATAAGTACACTGTAGCTGTCTTCAGACACTCCAGAAGAGTGTGTCAGATTCTGGAGAATCTATATCCCTCTTATGGTCTGTATATGATGTACATAAACACAGCATCACATATACTTCTAAAAATTTAAAGATGGGTGGGGCCACTGAAAGGGCTCAACAATTAACAGCATTGTCTCATCTTCAAAAGGACCTGGGATCAACTACCAGCAACTATATTGTGGCCCATCTCCAGTTTTAGGGGATCAGACAGACATATATACAGACAGACAGACAAGGATTGCAGACCTGCCTGGTTTTTCTTTCTTTCTTATACATTTTAAAAATGTTTATTTATTCATATATGTATTTATTAGATATAAGTACACTGTAGCTGTCTTCAGGCACTTTAGAAGAAGGTGTCATATTCTGGAGAATCTAAATCCCTCTTATGGTCTGCATATGATGTACATAAACACAGCCTCACATATACTTCTAAAAATTTAAAGATGTGTGGGGCCACTGAAACGGCTCAACAATTAACAGCATTGTCTCCTCTACCAGAGAACCTGGGATCAACTAGCAGCAACTATATGGTGGCCCATCTCCAGTTCCAGGGGATCAGACAGACAGACAGATAGACAGACGAGGATTGCAGGCCTGCCTGGTTTTTCTTTCTTTCTTATCCTTTTTAAAAAATGTTTATTTATTTATTTATTTATTTATTTATTTATTTATTTATTTATTTATTTATTATATATAAGTACACTGTAGCTGTCTTCAGACACTCCAGAAGAGGGTGTCAGATTCTGGAGAATCTAAATCCCTCTTATGGTCTGCATATGATGTACATAAACACAGCCTCACATATACTTCTAAAAATTTAAAGATGTGTGGGGCCACTGAAATGGCTCAACAATTAACAGGATTGTCTCCTCTACCAGAGAACCTGTGATCAACTCCCAGCAACTATATGGTGGCCCATCTCCAGTTGCAGGGGATCAGACAGACCAAGAGACAGACAGACAAGGGTGGCAGGCCTCCCTGGTTTTTCTTTCTTTCTTATCCTTTTTAAAAAATGTTTATTTATTTATTTATGTATTTATTAGATATAAGTACAATGTAGCTGTCTTCAAAAAATCCAGAGGAGGGTGTCAGGTTCTGGAGAATATAAATCCCTCTTATGGTCTGCATATGATGGACATAAACACAGATTAACATACACTTCTAAAAATCTAAAGATGGGTGGGGCCACTGAAAGGGCTCAACAATTAACAGCATTGTCTCTTCTTCCAGAGAACCTGGGATCAACTACAAGCAACTATATGGTGGTCCATCTCGAGTTCCAGGGGATCAGACAGACAGACAGACAGACATACAGACAGAGATAAGGAGGGCAGGCCTGCCTGGTCTTTCTTTCTTTCTTATCCTTTTAAAATAATGTTTATTTATTTATTTATTTATTTATTTATTTATGTATTTATTTATTAGATATAAGTACACTGTAGTTGTCTTCAGACACTCCAGAAGAGGGTGTCAGATTCTGGAGAAACTAAATACATCTTATGGTCTGCATATGATGTACATAAACACAGCCTAACATATACTTCTAAAAATTTAAAGATAGGTGGAGCCACTGAAAGGGCTCAACAATTAACAGCATTGTCTCCTCTTCCAGAGAACCTGGGATCAACTAACAGCAACTATATCGTGGCCCATCTCCAGTTCCAAGGGATCAGACAGACTTACAGACAGACAGACTGACAGAGATAAGGATGGCAGGCCTTCCTGGTCTTTCTTTCTTTCTTATCCTTTTTAAAAAATGTTTATTTATTTATTTATATGTTTATTAGATATAAGTACACTGTAGCTGTCTTCAGACACTCCAGAAGAGGGTGTCAGATTCAGGAGAATCTAAATCCCTCTTATGGTCTGCATATGATGTACATAAACACAGCCTCACATATACTACTAAAAATTTAACGATGGGTGGGGCCACAGAAAGCGCTCAACAATTAACACCATTGTCTCCTCTTCCAGAGAACCTGGGATCAACTAACAGCAACTATATGGTGGCCCATCTCCAGATCCAGGGGATCAGAACGACAGACAGACAGACAGACAGAGATAAGGATGGTAGGCCTGCCTGGTCTTTCTTTATTTCTTATCCGGTTTAAATAATGTTTATTTATTTATTTATTTATTTATTTATTTATTTATTAGATAGAAGTACACTGTAGCTGTCTTCAGACAATCCAGAAGAGGGTGTCAGATTCTGGAGAATCTAAATCCCTCTTATGGTCTGCATATGATGTACATAAACACAGCGTCACATATACTACTAAAAATTTAACGATGGGTGGGGCCACTGAAAGGTCTCAACAATTAACAGCATTGTCTCCTCTTCCAGAGAACCTGGGATCAACTACCAGCACCTATATGGTGGCCCATCTCCAGTTCGAGGGGATCAGAACGACAGACAGACAGACAGACAGACAGACAGAGATAAGGATGGCAGGCCTGCCTGGTCTTTCTTTCTTTCTTATCTGGTTTAAATAATGTTTATTTATTTATTTATTTATTTATTTATTTATTTATTTATATTTATTTATGTATTTATTAGATATAAGTACACTGTAGCTGTCTTCAGACACTCCAGAAGAGGGTGTCAGATACTGATGAATCTAAAACCCTCTTCTGGTCTGCATATGATGTACATAAACAAGCCTCACATACACTTCTAAAAATTTAAAGATGGGTAGGGCCACAAACAGGGGTCAACAATTAACAGCATTGTCTCATCTTCCAGAGAACCTGGTATCAACTACCAGCAACTATATGGTAGCCCATCTCCAGTTCCAGGTGATGAGACAGACAGACAGACAGACAGACAGAGATAAGGATGGCAGGCCTGCCTGGTCTTACTTTCTTTCTTATCCTTTTTAAAAAATGTTTATTTATTTATTTATTTATTTATTTATGTATTTATTATATATAAGTACACTGTAGCTGTCTTCAGACACTCCAGTAGAGGGTGTCAGTATCTGGAGAATCTAAATCCTCTTATAATCTGAATATGATGTACATAAACACAGCCTCACATATATTTCTAAATATTTAAAGAAGTGTGGGGCCACTGAAAGCGCTCAAAAATTAACAGCATTGTCTCCTCTTCCAGAGAACCTTGGATCAATTACCAGCAACTATATGGTGGCCCATCTCCAGTTCCAGGGGATCAGACAGACAGACAGACAGACAGAGATAAGGATGGCAGGCCTGCCTGGTCTTACTTTCTTTCTTATCCTTTTTAAAAAATGTTTATTTATTTATTTATTTATTTATTCATATATTTATTTATTTATTTATGAATTTATTATATATAAGTACACTGTAGCTGTCTTCAGACACTCCAGTAGAGGGTGTCAGATTCTGGAGAATCTAAATCCTCTTATAATCTGAATATGATGTACATAAACACAGCCTCACATATACTTCTAAATATTTAAAGAAGTGTGGGGCCACTGAAAGGGCTCAACAATTAACAGCATTGTCTCCTCTTCCAGAGAACCTTGGATCAACTACCAGCAACTATATGGTGGCCCATCTCCAGTTCCCGGGGATCAGATACACAGACAGACAGACAGACAGAGATATGGATGGCAGGCCTGCCTGGTCTTTCTTTCTTTCTTATCCTTTTTAAAAAATGTTTATTTATTTATTTATTTATTTATCTATTTATTTATTAGATATAAGTACACTCTAGCTGTCTTCAGACACTCCAGAAGAGGGTGTCAGATTCTGGAGAATCTAAATCCCTCTTATGGTCTGCATATGATGTACATAAACACAGCCTCACATATACTTCTAAATATTTAAAGAAGTGTGGGGCCACTGAAAGGGCTCAACAATTAACAGCATTGTCTCCTCTTCCAGAGAACCTGGGATCAACTACCAGCAATTATTCATGGCCCATCTCCAGTTCCCAGGTATCAAATTGACAGACAGACAGACAGACAGAGATATGGATGGCAGGCCTGCCTGGTCTTTCTTTCTGTCTTATCCTATTTAAAAAATGTTTATTTATTTATTTATTTATTTATTTATTTATTTATTTATTTATGTATGTATGTATTTATTAGATATAAGTACACTGTAGCTGTTCAGACACTCCAGAAGAGGGTGTCGGATTCTGGAGAATCTAAATCCCTCTTATGGTCTGCATATGATGTACATAAACACAGCCTCACATATACTTCTAAAAATTTAAAGAAGGGTGGGGCCACTCTAAAAGCTCAACAATTAACAGCATTGTCTCATCTTCCAGAGTACCTGGGATCAACTACCAGCAACTATATGGTGGCCCATCTCCAGTTCCAGAGGATCAGACAGACAGACAGACAGACAGAGATAAGGATGGCAGTCCTGCCTGGTCTTTCTTTCTTTCTTATCCTTTTTAAAAAATGTTTATTTATTTATTTATTTATTTATATATGTATTTATTAGATATAAGTACACTGTAGCTATCTTCAGACACTCCAGAAGAGGGTGTCAGATTCTGGAGAATCTATATCCCTCTTATGGTCTGCATATGATGTACATAAACACAGCCTCACATATACTTCTAAAAATTTAAAGATGGGTGGGCCCACTGAAAGGGCTCAACAATGAACACCATTGTCTCCTCTTCCAGACAAGGTGGGATCAACTTCCAGCAACTATATGGTGGCCCATCTCAAGTTCCAGGGGATAAGATAGACAGACAGACAGACAGAGATAAGGATGGCAGGCCTGCCTGATTTTTCATACTTTCTTATCCTTTTTAAAAAATGTTTATTTATTTATTTATTCATTCATTCACTTATTTATTTATTTATTTATTAGATATAAGTACACTGTAGCTGTCTTCAGACTCTCCAGAAGAGGGTGTCAGATTCTGGAGAATCTATATCCCTCTTATTGTCTGCATATGATGTACATAAACACAACCTCACATATACTTCTAAAAATTTAAAGATGGGTGGGGCCACTGAAAGGGCTCAACAATGAACAGCATTGTCTCCTCTTCCAGAGGACCTGGGATCAACTACCAGCAACTATATTGTGGCCCATCTCAAGTTCCAGGGGATAAGACAGACATACATACAGACAGACAGACAAGGATTGCAGGCCTGCCTGGTTTTTCTTTCTTTCTTATACATTTTAAAAATGTTTATTTATTTATATATGTATTTATTAGATATAAGTACACTGTAGCTATCTTCAGACACTTCAGAAGTGGGTGTCATATTCTGGAGAATCTAAATCCCTCTTATGGTCTGCATATGATGTACATAAACACAGCCTCACATATACTTCTAAAAAGTTAAAGATGTGTGGGGCAACTGAAACGGCTCAATAATTAACAGCATTGTCTCCTCTTCCAGACAATGTGGGATCAACTATCAGCAACTATATGGTGGCCCATCTACAGTTCCAGGGGTTCAGACAGACAGACAGACAGACAAGGATTGCAGGCCTGCCTGGTTTTATTTTCTTTCTTATCCTTTTTAAAAAATGTTTATTTATTTATTTATTTATTTATTTATTTATTTATTTATTTATTTATGTATTTATTATATATAAGTACACTGTAGCTGTCTTCAGACACTCCAGAAGAGGGTGTCAGATTCTGGAGAATCTAAATCCCTCTTATGGTCTGCATATGATGTACATAAACACAGCCTCACATATACTTCTAAAAATTAAAGATGTGTGGGGCCTCTGAGAGGGCTCAACAATTAACAGCATTGTCTCCTCTACCAGAGAACCTGGGATCAACTACCAGCAACTATATGGTGGCCCATCTCCAGTTCCAGGGGATCAGGCAGACAAAGAGACAGACAGACAAGGGTGGCAGGCCTCCCTGGTTTTTCTTTCTTTCTTATCCTTTTTAAAAAATGTTTATTTATTTATTTATGTATTTATTAGATATAAGTACACTGTAGCTGTCTTCAGACACTCCAGAAGAGGGTGTCAGATTCTGGAGAATATAAATCCCTCTTATGGTCTGCATATGATGGACATAAACACAGATTCACATACACTTCTAAAAATTTAAGATGGGTGGGGTCACTGAAAGGGATCAACAATTAACAGCATTGTCTCTTCTTCCAGAGAACCTGGGATCAACTACCAGCAACTATATGGTGGCCCATCTCCAGTTCCAGGGGATCAGACAGACAGACAGACAGACAGAGATAAGGAGGGCAGGCCTGCCTGGTTTTTCTTTCTTTCTTATCCTTTTAAAATAATGTTTATTTATTTATTTATTTATTTATTTATTTATTTATGTATTTATTAGATATAAGTACACTGTAGTTGTCTTCAGACACTCCAGAACAGGGTGTCAGATTCTGGAGAATCTAAATCCCTCTTATGGTCTGCATATGATGTACATAAACACAGCCTAACATATACTTCTAAAAATTTAAAGATAGGTGGAGCCACTGAAAGGGCTCAAAAATTAACAGCATTGTCTCCTCTTCCAGAGAACCTGGGATCAAATAACAGCAACTATATGGTGGCCCATCTCCAGTTCCAAGGGATCAGACAGACAGACAGACAGACTGACAGAGATAAGGATGGAGGCCTGCCTGGTCTTTCTTTCTTTCTTATACTTAAAAAAAATGTTTATTTATTTATTTATATATTTATTAGATATAAGTACACTGTAGCTGTCTTCAGACACTCTAGAAGAGGGTGTCATCTTCTGGAGAATCTAAATCCCTCTTATGGTCTGCATATGATGTACATAAACACAGCCTCACATATACTTCTAAAAATTTAAAGATGGGTGGGCCCACTGAAAGGGCTCAACAATTAACAGCATTGTCTCTTCTTCCAGAGAACGTGGGATCAAATACCAGCAACTATATGGTGGCCCATCTCAAGTTCCAGGGGATAAGACAGACAGACAGACAGACAGAGATAAGTATGGCAGGCCTGCCTGATTTTTCTTTCTTTCTTATCCTTTTTAAAAAATGTTTATTTATTTATTTATTTATTTATTTATTTATTTATTCATTTATTTATTTATTTATTTATGCATTTATTAGATATAAGTACACTGTAGCTGTCTTCAGACTCTCCAGAAGAGGGTGTCAGATTCTGGAGAATCTATATCTTTCTTATGGTCTGCATATGATGTACATAAACACAGCCTCACATATACTTCTAAAAATTTAAAGATGGGTGGGGCCACTGAAAGGGCTCAACAATTAACAGCATTGTCTCCTCTTACAGAGGACCTGGGATCAACTACCAGCAACTATATTGTGGCCCATCTCCAGTTCCAGGGGATCAGACAGACATACATACAGACAGACAGACAAGGATTGCAGGCCTGTCTGGTTTTTCTTTCTTTCTTATACATTTTAAAAATGTTTATTTATTTATTTATTTATTTATTTATTTATTTATTTATGTATTTATTAGATATAAGTACACTGTAGCTGTCTTCAGACACTTCAGAAGAGGGTGTCATATTCTGGAGAATCTAAATCCCTCTTATGGTCTGCATATGATGTACATAAACAAAGCCTCACATATACTTCTAAAAATTTAATGATGTGTGGGGCCACTGAAACGGCTCAAAAATTAACAGCATTGTCTCCTCTACCAGAGAACCTGGGATCAAATACCAGCAACTATATGGTGGCCCATCTCCAGTTCTAGGGGATCAGACAGACAGACAGACAGACAGAAAAGGATTGCAGGCCTGCCTGGTTTTACGTTCTTTCTTATCCTTTTTAAAAAATGTTTATTTATTTATTTATGTATTTATTACATATAAGTACACTGTAGCTGTCTTCAGACACTCCACAAGAGGGTGACAGATTCTGGAGAATCTAAATCCCTCTTATGGTCTGCATATGATGTACATAAACACAGCCTCACATATACTACTAAAAATTTAAAGATGTGTGGGGCCACTGAAAAGGCTCAACAATTAAC
The DNA here is from genome assembly GCF_978045245.1 of Mus caroli. Classification (NCBI taxonomy): domain Eukaryota; kingdom Metazoa; phylum Chordata; class Mammalia; order Rodentia; family Muridae; genus Mus; species Mus caroli. The sequence continues at coordinate 55,369 of NW_028227746.1, read as the reverse complement.
AGCATTGTCTCCTCTAACAGAGAACCTGGGATCAAATACCAGCAACTATATGGTGGCCCATCTCCAGTTCCAGGGGATCAGGCAGACAAAGAGACAGACAGACAAGGGTGGCAGGCCTGCCTGGTTTTTCTTTATTTCTTATCCTTTTAAAATAATGTTTATTTATTTATTTATGTATTTATTAGATATAAGTACACTGTAGTTGTCTTCAGACACTCCAGAAGAGGGTGTCAGATTCTGGAGAATATAAATCCCTATTATGGTCTGCATATGATGGACATAAACACAGCCTAACATATACTACTAACAATTTAAAGATGGGTGGGGCCACTGAAAGGGATCAACAATTAACAGCATTGTCTCTTCTTCCAGAGAACCTGGGATCAACTACCAGCAACTATATAGTGGCCCATCTCCAGTTCCAGGGGATCAGACAGACAGACAGACAGACAGAGATAAGGAGGGCAGGCCTGCCTGGTTTTTCTTTCTTTCTTATCCTTTTAAAAATGTTTATTTATTTATTTATTTATTTATTTATTTATTTATTTATTTATTAGATATAAGTACACTGTAGTTATCTTCAGACACTCCAGAAGAGGGTGTCAGATTCTGGAGAATATAAATCCCTATTATGGTCTGCATATGATGTACATAAACAGAGCCTCACATATACATCTAAAAATTTAAAGATAGGTGGAGCCACTGAAAGGGCTCAACAATTAACAGCATTGTCTCCTCTTCCAGAGAACCTGGGATCAAATAACAGCAACTATATGGTGGCCCATCTCCACTCCCAGGGGATCAGAGAGACAGACAGACAGACAAGGATAAGGATGGCAGGCCTGCCTGGTCTTTCTTTCTTATCCTTTTTAAAAAATGTTTATTTATTTATATATTTATTAGATATAAGTACACTGTAGCTGTCTTCAGACACTCCAGAAGAGGGTGTCAGATTCTGGAGAATATAAATCCCTCTTATGGTCTGCATATGATGTACATAAACACAGCCTCACATATACATCTAAAAATTTAAAGAGAGGTGGAGCCACTGAAAGGGCTCAACAATTAACAGCATTGTCTCCTCTTCCAGAGTACCTGGGATCAACTACCAGCAACTATATTGTGGCCCATCTCCAGTTCCAGGGGATCAGACAGACATACATACAGACAGACAGACAAGGATTGCAGGCCTGCCTGGTTTTTCTTTATTTCTTATACATTTTAAAAATGTTTATTTATTTATTTATTTATTTATTTATTTATGTATTTATTAGATATAAGTACACTGTAGCTGTCTTCAGACACTTCAGAAGAGGGTGTCATATTCTGGAAATCTAAATCCCTCTTATTGTCTGCATATGATGTACATAAACACAGCCTCACATATACTTCTAAAAATTTAAAGATGTGTGGGGCCACTGAAACGGCTCAACAATTAACAGCATTGTCTCCTCTACCAGAACCTGGGATCAACTAGCAGCAACTATATGGTGGCCCATCTCCAGTTCCAGGGGATCAGACAGACAGACAGACAGACAGAGATAAGGAGGGCAGGCCTGCCTGGTCCTTCTTTCTTTCTTATCCTTTTAAAAAATGTTTATTTATTTATTTATTTATTTATTTATTTATTTATTTATTTATTTATTAGATATAAGTACACTGTAGTTGTCTTCAGACACTCCAGAGGAGGTGTCAGATTCTCGAAAATCTAAATCCCTCTTATGGTCTGCATATGATGTACATAAACACAGCCTCACATATACATCTAAAAATTTAAAGATAGGTGGAGCCACTGAAAGGGCTCAACAATTAACAGCATTGTCTTCTCTTCCAGAGAACCTGGGATCAACTACCTGCAACTATATGGTGGCCCTTCTCCACTCCCAGGGGATCAGAGAGACAGACAGACAGACAAGGATAAGAATGGCAGTCCTGCCTGGTCTTTCTTTCTTATCCTTTTTAAAAAATGTTTATTTATTTATGTATTTATTAGATATAAGTACACTGTAGCTGTCTTCAGACACTCCAGAAGAGGGTGTCAGATTCTGGAGAATCTAAATCCCTCTTATGGTCTGCATATGATGTACATAAACACAGCCTCACATATACTACTAAAAATTTAACGATGGGTGGGGCCACTGAAAGCGCTCAACAATTAACAGCATTGTGTCCTCTTCCAGAGAACCTGTGATCAACTACCAGCACCTATATGGTGGCCCATCTCCAGTTCCAGGGGATCAGAATGACAGACAGACAGATAGACAGAAGAGATAAGGATGGCAGGCCTGCCTGGTCTTCTTTCTTTCTTATCTGGTTTAAATAATGTTTATTTCTTTATTTACTTATTTATTTATGTATTTATTAGATATAAGTACACTGTAGTTGTCTTCAGACACTCCAGAAGAAGGTGTCAGATTCTGATGAATGTAAATCCCTCTTCTGGTCTCCATATGATGTACATAAACACAGCCTCACATACACTTCTAAATATTTAAAGAAGTGTGGGGCCACTGAAAGGGCTCAACAATTAACAGCATTGTCTCCTCTTCCAGAGAACCTTGGATCAACTACCAGCAACTATATGGTGGCCCATCTCCAGTTCCCGGGGATCAGATAGACAGACAGACAGACAGACAGAGATATGGATGGCAGGCCTGCCTGTTCTTTCTTTCTTTCTTATCCTTTTAAAAAATGTTTATTTATTTATTTATTTATTTATCTATTTATTTATTAGATATAAGTACACTGTAGCTGTCTTCAGACACTCCAGAAGAGGGTGTCAGATTCTGGAGAATCTATATCCCTCTTATGGTCTGCATATGATGTACATAAACACAGACTCACATTTTCTTCTAAAAATTTAAAGATGGTTGGGGCCCCAAAAATGGCTCAACAATTAACAGCATTGCTTCCTCTTCTAGAGAACCTTGGATAAACTCCCAGCAACTATATGGTGGCTCATCTCCAGTTCCAGGGTATCAGACAGTCAGACAGACAGACTGACAGAGATAAGGATGGAGGCCTGCCTGGTCTTTCTTTCTTTCTTATACTTTTAAAAAAATGTTTATTTATTTATTTATTTATTTATTTATTTATTTATTTATTTATTTATTATATATAAGTACACTATAGCTGTCTTCACACACTCTAGAAGAGGGTGTCATCTTCTGGAGAATCTAAATCCCTCTTATGGTCTGTATATGATGTACATAAACACAGCCTTACATATACTTCTTAAAATTTTACGGTGGGGGGGGGGCACTGAAAGTGCTCAGCAATTAACATCATTGTCTCCTCTTCCAGAGAACCTGGGATCAACTACCTGCAACTATATGGTGTCCCATCTCCACTCCCAGGGGATCAGACAGACAGACACACAGACAAGGATAAGGATGGCAGGCCAGCCTGGTCTTTCTTTCTTTCTTATCCTTTTTAAAAAATGATTATTTATTTATGTATTTATTAGATATAAATACACTGTAGCTGTCTTCAGACACTCCAGAAGAGGGTTTCAGATTCGGGAGAATCTAAATCCCTCTTATAGTCTGCATATGATGTACATAAACACAGCCTAACATATACTAGTAAAAATTTAACGATGAGTGGGGCCGCTGAAAGGGCTCAACAATTAACAGCATTGTCTCCTCTTCCAGAGAACCTGGGATCAACTACCAGCACCTATATGGTGGCCCATCTCCAGTTCCAGGGGATCAGAACGACAGACAGACAGACAGACAGAGATAAGGATGGCAGGCCTCCTGGTCTTTCTTTCTTTCTTACCCGGTTTAAATAATGTTTGTTTATTTATTTATTTATTTATTTATTTATTTATTTATTAGATATAAGTACACTGTAGCTGTCTTCAGACACTCCAGAAGAGGGTGACAGGTTCTGATGAATCTAAATCCCTCTTCTGGTCTGCATATGATGTACATAAACACAGCCTCAAGACACTTCTAAAAATTTAAAGATGGGTAGGGCCACTGATAGGGCTCAACAATTAACAGCATTGTCTCCTCTTCCAGAGAACCCGGGATCAACTACCAGGAACTATATGGTAGCCCATCTCCAGTTCCAGGGGTTCAGACAGACACACAGACAGACAGACAGACAGAGATAAGGATGGGAGGCCTGCCTGGTCTTACTTTCTTTCTTATCCTTTTTAAAAAATGTTTATTTATTTATTTATTTATTTATTTATTTATTTATTTATTATAAGTACACTGTAGCTGTCTTCAGACACTCCAGTAGAGGGTGTCAGATTCTGGAGAATCTAAACCCTCTTATAATCTGAATATGATGTACATAAACACAGCCTCATATATACTTCTAAATATTTAAAGAAGTGTGGGGCCACTGAAAGGGCTCAACAATTAACAGCATTGTCTCCTCTTCCAGAGAACCTTGGATCAACTACCAGCAACTATATGGTGGCCCATCTCCAGTTCCAGGGGATCAGACAGACAGACAGACAGACAGACAAATAAGGATGGCAGGCCTGCCTGGTCTTACTTTCTTTCTTATCCTTTTTAAAAATGTTTATTTATTTATTTATTTATTTATTTATTTATTTATTTATTTATGTATTTATTATATATAAGTACACTGTAGCTGTCTTCAGACACTCCAGTAGAGGGTGTCAGATTCTGGAGAATCTAAATCCTCTTATAATCTGAATATGATGTTCATAAACAGGCCTCACATATACTTCTAAATATTTAAAGAAGTGTGGGGCCACTGATAGGGCTCAACAATTAAGAGCATTTTCTCCTCTTCCAGAGAACCTTGGATCAACTACCAGCAACTATATGGTGGCCCATCTCCAGTTCCCGGGGATCAGATAGACAGACAGACAGACAGACAGAGATATGGATGGCAGGCCTGCCTGGTCTTTCTTTCTTTCTTATCCTTTTTAAAAAAATGTTTGTTTATTTATTTATTTATTTATTTATTTATTTATTTATTTATCTATTTATTTATTAGATATAAATACACTGTAGCTGTTCAGACACTCCAGAAGAGGATGTCAGATTCTGGAGAATCTAAATCCCTCTTATGGTCTGCATATGATGTACATAAACACAGCCTCACATATACTTCTAAAAATTTAAAGAAGGGTGGGGCCACTCTAAAAGCTCAACAATTAACAGCATTGTCTCCTCTTCCAGAGTACCTGGGATCAACTACCAGCAACTATATGGTGGCCCATCTCCAGTTCCAGGGGATCAGACAGACAGACATACAGACAGTGCTAAGGATGGCAGGCCTACCTGGTCTTTCTTTCTTTCTTATCCTTATTAAAAAATATTTATTTATTTATTTATTTATTTATTTATTTATTTATTTATGCATTTCTTAGATATAAGTACACTGTAGCTGTCTTCAGACACTCCAGAAGAGGGTGTCAAATTCTGGAGAATCTAAATCCCTCTTATGGTCTGCATATGATGTACATAAACAGAGCCTCACATATACTTCTAAAAATTAAAATATGGGTGGGCCCACTGAAAGGGCTCAACAATTAACAGCATTGTTTCTTCTTCCAGAGAACGTGGGATCAACTACCAGCAACTATATGGTGGCCCATCTCAAGTTCCAGGGGATACGACAGACAGACAGACAGACAGAGATAAGGATGGCATGCCTGCCTGATTTTTCTTTCTTTCTTATACTTTTTAAAAAATGTTTATTTATTTATTTATGTATTTATTAGATATAAGTACACTGTAGCTGTCTTCAGACACTCCATTAGAGTGTGTCAGATTCTGGAGAATCTAAATCCCTCTTATGGTCTGCATATGATGTACATAAACACAGCCTCACATATACTTCTAAAAATTTAAAGATGGGTGGGGCCACTGAGAGGGCTCAACAACTAACAGCATTGTCTCCTCTTCCAGAGGACCTGGGATCAACTACCAGCAACTATATTGTGGCCCATATCCAGTTCCAGGGGATCAGACAGACATACATACAGACAGTCAGACAAGGATTGCAGGCCTGCCAGGTTTTTCTTTCTTTCTTATCCTTTAAAAAAATGTTTATTTATTTATTTATTTATTTATTTATTTATTTATTTATTTATTAGATATAAGTACACTGTAGCTGTCTTCAGACACTCCAGAAGAGGGTGTCAGATTCTGGAGAATATAAATCCCTCTTATGGTCTGCATATGATGGACATAAACACAGATTCACATACACTTCTAAAAATTTAAAGATGGGTGGGGCCACTGAAAGGGCTCAACAATTAACAGCATTGTCTCTTCTTCCAGAGAACCTGGGATCAACTACCAGCAACTGTATGGTGGCCCATCTCCAGTTCCAGGGGATCAGACAGACAGACAGACAGACTGACAGAGATAAGGAGGGCAGGCCTGCCTGGTCTTTCTTTCTTTCTTATCCTTTTAAAATAATGTTTATTTATTTATTTATTTATTTATTTATTTATTTATTTATGTATTTATTAGATATAAGTACACTGTAGTTGTCTTCAGACACTCCAGAAGAGGGTGTCAGATTCTGGAGAATCTAAATCCCTCTTATGGTCTTCATAATATGTACATAAACACAGCCTAATATATACTTCTAAAAATTTAAAGATAGGTGGAGCCACTGAAAGGGCTCAACAATTAACAGCATTGTCTCCTCTTCCAGAGAACCTGGGATCAACTACCAGCAACTATATGCTGGCCCATCTACAGTTCCAGGGGATCAGACACACAGAGAGACAGACAGACACTGTAGGACCCAGAATATGACAAGAAACCCTGAGAAAGGTGGAAAATTAATAATACACTCTGTAGTACCCAGAATATGGCAAGAAACCCTCATAAAAGTAGAAAATTAAAAACTCACACTGAAGGAACCCAAATATAGCAAGAAAACCTGAAAAATGTGGAAAATGAGAATAATCACAGTGTAGGAACCAGAATTCCGAAAATACTTGAAAAACGTCGTAAATGAGAAAATCACATTTTAGGACCCAGAATATGGGGAGAAACCCTGAGAAACGTGGAAAATTAAAAATACACTCTGTAGCACTGAGAATATGGCAAGAAACCCTCAACAAAGTAGAAAATTAAAAACTCACACTGAAGGATCCCGAATATGGCGCGAAAACATGAAAAAGGTAGAAAATGAGAATAAATACACTGTATTACCCAGAATTACAAAAACATGAAAAACATCGAAAATGAGAAAATCACACTTGTAGGACCCAAAATACGAAAAAACTTGAAAAACGTGGAAAATGAGAAAATCACACTGCAGAAACCAGAATATGCCGAATAAGCATGAAAAACCTGAAAATTAAAAATTCACACTATTGGACACAGAATATGGTGAGAAACCATGAAAAGACTGGACAATTAAAAATTCACACTTCATTACCCAGATATGGAGAGAAATACTGAAAACCGTGGGAAAAAATTCACAATGAAGGACCTGGAATATGGCAAGAGACCCTGAAAAAACATGGAAATGAGAAAATCACACAGTATGACCCAGAATATGACGAAAAAACCTGAAAAAGATAAAATATTAAAATATCACACGGAAGGACCCAGAATATGGCGAAAAACCTGAAAAAAGGAGGAAGATAAAAAACTCCCACTGAAGGACACAGAATATGGCGAGAAAACCTGAAAAAAGTAGAAAATTAAAAATTCACACTGAAAGACCCCAAATATGGTTTGAAAACCTGAAAAAGGTGGAAAATGAGAATAATCACACTGTAGGACCCAGATTATGCCCAGAAACCCTGAAAACGTGTAAAATTAAAAAAACATGCTGTAGGACCCAAAATATGGCGAGAAAACCTGAAAAAAGTAGAAAATTAAAAATTCACACTGAAGGACCCCGAATATGGTGAGAAAACCTGAAAAAGGTGGAAAATGAGAATAATCACACTGAAGGACCCAGATTTTGCCCAGAAACCCTGAAAACGTGGAAAATTAAAAATACATGCTGTAGGACCCAGAATATGGCGAAAAACCCTGAAAAAAGTTCAAAATTACAAACTCACACTGTTGGACCCCAAATATGGCGAGAAACCCTGAAAAAGGTGGAAAATGAGAAAATCACATTTCAGGACCCAGAATAGGCCGAGAAAATGTGAAAAACGTGAAAATTAAAAATTCACACTAACGGACCCAGAATATGGCGAGAAAAAGTTAATAAAAAAGTAGAAAATTAAAATCTCACAGTGAAGGAGCCCAAACATGGCGAGAAAACCTGAAAAAGGTGGAAAATGAGAAAATCACACTGTAGGATCCAGAATATGGTGAGAAACCCTGAAGAAAGTAGAAAAATACAAACTGACACTGAAGGACCCCAAATATGGGGAGAAAACCTGAAAAAGGTGGAAAATGAGAAAATCACACTGCAGGACCCAGAATATTTCAAGAAACACTGAAAAACGTGAAAATCAAAAATTCACACTGTCGGACACAGAATATGGCGAGAAACCATGAAAAAAAGTGGATAATTAAAATTCACACTGTATTACCCATAATATGGGGAGAAATACTGAAAAACATGGAAAATTAAAAATCCACACTGAAGGACCTGGAATATGGCAAGAAAACCTGAAAATGTGGAAATGAGAAAATCACAGTGTAGGACCCAGAATATGAAGAAAAAACCTGAAAAACGTGGAAAATGAAAAATACATACTATAGGACACAGTTTATGGCGAGAAACCCTGAAAGAGTAGAAAATTAAAAACTCACACTGAAGGACCCCAAATATGGCAAGAAACCCTGAAAAAAGTAGAAAATTACAAACTGACACTGAAGAACCCCAATTATGGCGAGAAAACCTGAAAAAGGTGGAAAATGAGAAAATCACACTGTAGGACCCAGAATTACGAAAAAACTTGAAAATATCGAAAATGAGAAAATCACACTGTAGGACCCAGAATATGCCAAGAAACCCTGAAAACGTGAAAAATTAAAAATACAACGTTTAGGACCCAGAATACGGCGAGAAACCCTGAAAAAATTAGAAAATTAAAAACTCACACTGAAGGACCCGAAAAATGGCTAGAAAGGCTGAAAAAGGTGGAAAATGAGAAAATCACACTGTAGGACCCAGAATTACGAAAAAAATTGAAAAATGTGGAAAATGAGAAAATCACACTGTAGGACCCAGAATATGCCGAGAAACGCTGAAAAAAGTGAAACATTAAATATTCACACTGTCGGACCAAGAATATTACCAAAAAAAAAAACCCTTAAAAACGTGGAAAATTAAAAATTTACACTGTGGGACCCAGAATATGGCGAGAAACACTGAAAAATGTGGAAAATTAAATTCACACTGTAGGAACAAGAATATGCCGAGAAAACCTGAAAAAGTTTGAAAATGAAAAAATCACACTGTGGGACTGAGAATATAACGAAAAAAAAAACCTTAAAAACATGGAAAATTAAAAACTCCCACTGAAGAACCTAGAATATGGCAAGAAACCCTGAAAAAGGTGGAAAATGAGAAATTCACACTGTAGGACCCAGAATATGATGAGAAACACTGAAAAATGTTGAAAAATAAAAATTCACACTATAGGACCAGAATATGGAAAAAAACCTTGAAAAACGTGGAAAATTAAAAATTCACACTGCAGGACCCAGAATATGCTGAGAAAACCTGAAAAAGGTGGAAAATGAGAAAATCACACTGTAGGATGGAGAATTGGGGAAAAAAACTTGAAAAAAGTCAAAAATTGGAAAATCGCACAGTAGGAGCAAGAATATGCCAGAAACCCTGAAAACGTGGAAAATTAAAAATACACGCTGTAGAATTCAGAATATGGCAAGAAACCCTGAAAGAAGTAGAAAATTAAAAACTCACACTGAAGGACCCGGAATATGGCGAGAAAACCTGAAAAATGTGGAAAATGAGAAAAACAATCTGTAGGACATAGAAATGCGAAAAAACTTAAAAAAAGTGGAAAATGAGAAAATCACATTGTAGGACCCAGAATATGCCAAGAAACCCTGAAAAACGAGAAAAAATAAAAATATGCATTTTGGAGCCAGAATATTGCAAGAAACACAGTAAAAAGTAGAAAATTAAAAACTCACACTGAAAGACACCGAATATGGCAAAAAACCTGAAAAAGGTGGAAAATGAGTATAATCACACTGTAGGACACAGAATAGCGAAAAAACTTGAAAAACGTGGAAAAGGAGAAAATCACACTGCAGAACCCAGAATATGCCGAGAAACCCTGAAAAACTAGAAAATTAAAAACTCACACTGAAGGACCCCGAATATGGAGAGTTAACCTGAAAAAGGTGGAAAATGAGAAAATCACACTGTAGGACCCAGAAATACAAAAAAAACTTGAAAAACGTGGAAAAGGAGAAAATCACACTGCAAGACCCAGAATATGCCGAGAAACACTGAAAAATGTGAAAATAAAAAATTCACACTGTCAGACACAGAATATGGCAAGAAACCATGAAACAAGTGGAAAATGAGAAAATCACACTGTATTGCCCAGAATATGGCGAGAAATACTGAAAAACGTGGAAAATTAAAAATTCAGACTGAAGGACCTGGAATAGGGCAAGAAAACCTGAAAAACAAGGAAATGGGAAAATCACACTGTACGAGCCAGAATATGCAGAGAAACCTTGAAAAACGTGGAAAATTAAAAATACACTCTGTAGGACCCAGAATATGGCGAGAAACCCTGAAGAATGTAGAAAATTAAAAACTCACATTGAAGGACCCCGAATATGGCGAGAAAACCTGAAAAAGGTGGAAAATGAGAAAATCACACCGTAGGACCCATAATATTACAAAAAACTTGAAAGAAGTGGAAAATTAAAAATTCACAGTGAAGGACCCAGAATATGGCGAGAAAACCTGAAAAACTAGGAAAATTCAAAATTCACACTGTAGGACCCAGAATATGGCTAGAAAACCTGAAAAAGTTGGAAAATGAGAATAATCACACTGTAGGACCAAGATATGCGAAAAAACTTGAAAAATTTCAAAATTGAGAAAATCACACTGTAGGACCCAGAATATGCTGAGAAACACTGAAAAACGTGGAAAATTAAAAATACACGCTGTAGGACCCATAATATGTCGAGAAACCCTGAAAAATTAGAAATGTAAAAACTCACACTGAGGGACCCCAAATATGGCAAGAAAACATGAAAAAGGTGAAAAAAGAGAAAATCACACTGTAGGACCCAGAAATATGAAAAAACTTGAAAAATGTGGAAAATGAGAAAATCACACTGCAGAAACCAGAATATGCCGAACAACCATGAAAAACCTGAAAATTAAAAATTCACACAGTCGGACACAGAATATGGTGAGAAACCATGAAAAAAGTGGACAATTAAAAATTCACACTTTATTATCCAGATATGGTGAGAAATACTGAAAACCGTGGAAAAAAATTCACACTGAAGGACCTGGAATACGGCAAGTGACCCTGAAAAACATGGAAATGAGAAAATCACACAGTAGGACCCAGCATATGGCGAGAAAACCTGAAAAAAGTAGAAAATTAAAAATTCACACTGAAGGACCCCGAATATTGCAAGAAAACCTGAAAAGGGTGGAAAATGAGAATAATCAATCTGTAGGACCCAGCTTATGCCTAGAAACCCTGAAAACGTGGAAAATTAAAAATACATGCTGTAGGACCCAGAATATGGCGTGTAACCCTGAAAAAAGTTGAAAATAACAAACTCACAATGTAGGACCCCAAATATGGCGAGAAACCCTGCAAAAGGTGGAAAATGAGAAAATCACACTGCAGGATCAAGAATATGCCGAGAAAATGTGAAAAACGTGAAAATTAATAATTCACACTCACGGACCCAGAATATGGCGAGAAACACTTAATAAAAAAGTAGGAAATTAAAAATTCACAGTGAAGGAGCCCAAACATGACCAGAAAAACCTGAAAAAGGTGGAAAATGAGAAAATCACACTGTAGGATCCAGAATATGGCGAGAAATCCTGAAAAAAGTAGAAAAATAAAAACTCACACTGAAGGACCCCAAATATGGCAAGAAAACCCGAAAAAGGTGGAAAATGAGAAAATCACACTGCAGGACCAAGAATATTTAGAGAAATCCTGAAAAACGTGAAAATTTAAAATTCACACTCCAGGACCTAGAATATGCCGAGAAATCCTGAAAAACGTGAAAATTAAAAATTCACATTATCGGACCCAGAATATGGTTAGAAACCCTGAAAAACGGGAAAATTAAAAATTCAACTGAAGGACCCGGAATATGGCGAGAAACCCTGAAAAAAGTAGAAAACTAAAAATTCACACTGAAGTACCCGGAATATGGCGAGAAAACCTGAAAAGGTGGAAAATGAGAATAATCACAGTGTAGGACCCAGAATTGCACAAAAAAACTTGAAAAACATCGTAATGAGAAAATCACACTGTAGGACCCAGAATATGGCAAGAAACCCTGAGAAAAGTGGAAAATTAATAATACACTCTGTAGTACCCAGAATATGGCAAGAAACCCTCAAAAAAGTAGAAAATTAAAAACTCACACTGAAGAACCCCAAATATGGCAAGAAAACCTGAAAAATGTGGAAAATGAGAAAATCACATTTTAGGACCCAGAATATGGCGAGAAACCCTGAGAAACGTAGAAAATTAAAAATACACTCTGTAGCACCGAGAATATGGCAAGAAACCCTCAACAAAGTAGAAAATTAAAAACTCACAATGAAGGACCCCGAATATGGCGAGAAAACCTGAAAGAGGTGGAAAATGAGAAAATCACACTGTAGGACCCAGAATATGGCGAGAAACCCTGAGAAACGTGGAAAATTAAAAATACACTCTGTAGCACCCAGAATATGGCAAGAAACGCTCAAAAAATTAGAAAATTAAAAACTCACACTGAAGGACCCTGAATATGCCGAGAAAACATGAAAAAGGTAGAAAATGAGAATATTCACACTATATTACCCAGAATTACAAAAACATGAAAAACATGGAAAATGAGAAAATCACACTGTAGGACCCAGAATATGCCCAGAAACCATGAAAAACGTGGAAAATTAAAAATACACGCTCTAGGACCCAGAATATGGCAAGAAACTTTGAAAAAGAAAATTAAAAATTCACACTGAGGTATCACGAATATGGTGAGAAAACCTGAAAAAGGTGGAAAATGAGAATAATCACACTGTAGGACCCAGAATTGCGAAAAAAACTTGAAAAACGTCGAAAATGAGAAAATCACACTGTAGGACCCAGAATATGGCAAGAAAACCTGAAAAAGGTGGAAATTGAGTAAATCACACTTTAAGACCCAGAATTTCGAAAAAACTTGAAAAATGTAGAAAATGAGGAAATCACACTGTAGGACCCACAATATGACGAAAAAAAAAAACCTGAAAAACGTGGAAAATTAAAAATACACGCTGTAGGACACAGAATATGTCGAGAAACCCTGAAAAATTAGAAAATTAAAACCTCATACTGAAGGACCCTAAATATGGCGAGAGAACCTAAAAAATGTAGAAAATTAAAAATTCACACTAAAGGACCCGGAATATGGCAATAAAACCTGAAAAAAGAGGAAAATTAAAAATTCACACTGAAAGACCCAGAATATGGCAAGAAAACCTGAAAAAAGTAGAAAATTAAAAATTCACACTGAAGGACCTGGAATATGTGAAGAAAACCTGAAAACCGTGGAAATGAGAAAATCACACTGTAGGACCCAGAATATGACGGAAAAACCTGAAAAACGTGGAAAATTAAAAATTCACACTGAAGGACCTGGAATATGTGAAGAAAACCTGAAAAACGTGGAAATGAGAAAATCACACTGTAGGATCCAGCATATGACGGAAAAACCTGAAAAACTTGGAAAATTAAAAATTCACACTGAAGTACCCGGCATATGGTGAGAAAAACTGAAAAACGAGGAAAATTCAAAAACACACTGTAGGATCCAGAGTAAAGGCGAGAAAACCTGAAAAAGGTGGAAAGTGAGAATTTTCACAATGTAGGACCCAGATTTGGAAAAAAAAAAAGTGAAAAACGTCGAAAATGAGAAAATCACACTGTAGGACCCAGAGTATGCCGAGAAACCCTAAAAAAGGTGGAAATTGAGAAAATCACACTTTAGGACCCAGAATTTCGAAAAAACTTGAAAAATGTAGAAAATGAGGAAATCACACTGTAGGACCCACAATATGACGAAATAAACCTGAAAAACGTGGAAAATTAAAAATACAGGCTGTAGGACACAGAATATGTTGAGAAACCCTGAAAAATTAGAAAATTAAAAACTCACACTGAAGGACCCTAAATATGGCGAGAGAACATAAAAAAAGTAGAAAATAAAAATTCACTCTAAAGGACCCGTAATATGGCAATAAAACCTGAAAAAAGAGGAAAATTAAAAATTCACACTGAAGGACCTGGAATATGTGAAGAAAACCTGAATACGTGGAAATGAGAAAATCACACTGTAGGAACCAGAATATGACGGAAAAACCTGAAAAACGTGGAAAATTAAAAATTCACACTGAAGTACCCGGCATATGGCGAGAAAAACTGAAAAATGAGGAAAATTCAAAAACACACTGTAGGATCCAGAATATAGGCGAGAAAACCTGAAAAAGGTGGAAAGTGAGAATTATCACAATGTAGGACCCAGACTTGGAAAAAAAAAAAGTGAAAAACGTCGAAAATGAGAAAATCACACTGTAGGACCCTGAGTATGCCGAGAAACCCTGAAAAACGAGGAAAATTAAAAATACACGTTGGAGGACACAGAATATGTAGAGAAACACTGAAAAATTAGAAAAGTAAAAAATCACATTGAAGGACCCTAAATATGGCGAGAAAACCTTAAAAAGTTGTAAAATGAGAAAATCACACTGTAGGACGCAGAATTACGAAAAAACTCGAAAAAAGTGGAAAATGAGAAAATCACACTGCAAGACCCAGAATATGCCAGAAACCCTGAAAAATGTAAAAATTAAAAATTCACCCAGAATATGGCGAGAAATACTGAAAAACGTGGAAAATTAAAATATTCACACTGAAGGACCCGGAATATGGCTAGGAAACCTGAAAAATGAGAAAAATTCAAAACTCACACTGTAGGAACCAGAATATGGCGAGAAAACCTGAAATAGGTGGAAAAATAGAAAATCACAATGTAGGACCCAGAATATGAAGTAAAAACTTGAAAAGCGTGGAAAATTAAAAATACACGATGTAGGACACAGAATATGTCGAGAAACCATGAAAAATAAGAAAATTAAAACCTCACACTGAAGGACCAAAAAAAATGGCGAGAGAACCTGAAAAAAGTAGAAAATTAAAAATTCACACTGAAGGACCCAGAATTGCGAAAAAACTTGAAAAAAGTGGAAAATGAGAAAATCACACTGTAGGACCCAGAATATGCCAAGAAACCCTGAAAACGTGGAAAATTAAAAATACATGCTGTAGGACACAGAATACAGAGAGAAACCCTGAAAAAACTAGAAAATTACAAATTCACACTGAAGGACACCAAATATGGCTAGAAAACCTGAAAAAGTTGGAAAATGAGAAAATCCCACTGCAGAACCCAGAATATGCAGAGAAACTCTGAAAAACGTGAAAATTAAAAATTCACACTGTCGGACAAAGAATATGGCGAGAAATAATGAAAAACGTGGAAAATTAAAAATTCACACTGAAGGACCTGGAATATGTCAAGAAAACCTGAAAAACGTGGAAATGAGAAAATCACACTGTAGGAACCTGAATATGATGGAAAAACCTGAAAATGGTGGAAAATGAGAATAATCACACTGTAGGACCCAGATTTGAAAAAAAAAATTACAAAACGTCGAAAATGTGAATATAATACTCTAGGACCCAGAATATGCCGAGATACCCTGAAAAACGTGGAAAATTAAAAATACACGCTGTAGGACCCAGAATATGGCGAGAAACCCTGAAATATCAGAAAAGTAAAAAATCACACTGAAGGACCCCAAATATGGCGAGAAAACCTGAAAAAGGTTGAAAATAAGAAAATCACACTGTAGGACCCAGAATTACGAAAAAACTTGAAAAACGTGGAAAATGAGAAAATCACACTACAGGACACAGAAATGCCGATAAACCCTGAAAAACGTGAAAATTAAAAATTCACACTGTTGGACACAGAATATGGCGAGAAATACTGAAAAACGTGGAAAATTTAAAATTCACACTGAAAGTCCTGGAATATGTCAAGAAAAGCTGAAAAACGTGGAAATGAGAAAAATCACACTGTAGGACCCAGAATATGACGGAAAAACCTGAAAATCGTGGAAAATTAAAAATTAACACTAAAGAGCCAGGCATATGGCGAGAAAACATGAAAAACGAGAAAAACTCAAAACTCACGCTGTAGGACACAGAATATGTCGAGAAACCCTGAAAAATTAGAAAATTAAAAACTCACACTGAAGAAACCCAAATATGGCGAGAGAACCTGAAAAATGTAGAAAATTAAAAATTCACAATGAAGGACCCAGAACATGGCAATAAAACCTAAAAAACGAGGAAAATTCAAAAATCACTATGTAGGACCCAGAATATGGCAAGAAAACCTGAAAAAGGAGGAAAACTCAAAACTCACACTGTAGAACCCAGAATATGGCGAGAAAACCTGAAAAAGGTGGAAAATGAGAATAATTACACTGTAGGACCGAGATTTGGAAAAAAAAAATTGAAAAACGTCGAAAATGAGAAAATCACACTGTAGGACCCAGAATATGCTGAGAAACCCTGAAAAACGTGGAAAATTAAAAATCCACGCTGTAGGACCCAGAATATGGAGAGAAACCCTGAAAAATTAGCAAAGTAAAAAATCATACTGAAGGACCTCAACTATGGCGAGAAAACCTGAAATAGGTGGAAAATGAGAAAATCACACGGCAGGACGCAGAATATGCAGAGAAACCCTGAAAAACGTGAAAATTAAAAATTCACACTGTCAGACACAGAATATGGCGAGAAATACTGAAAAACGTGGAAAATTAAAAATACACGCTGTAGGACCCAGAATATGGCTAGAAACCCTGAAAAAAGTAGAAAATTACAAACTCACACTGAAGGACCCCTAATATGGCGAGAAATCCTGAAAAAGGTGGAAAATGAGAAAATCACTCTGTAGGACCCAGAAATGGGAAAAAACCTGAAAAAGTCGTAAATGAGAAAAATCACATTGTAGGACCCAGAATATGACAAAAAACCCTGAAAAACGTGGAAAATTAAAAATACACGCTGTAGGACAAAGAATATGCCGAGAAACCCTGAATAACGTGAAAATTAACGATTCACATTGTCGGACAAAGAATATGGCGAGAAACCATGAAAAAAGTGGAAAATTAAAAATTCACACTGTATTAGGCAAAATATGGAAAGAAATACTGAAAAACTTGAAAATTAAAAATTCAAACTGAAGGACCTGGAATATGGCCAGAAAAACTGAAAAAGGTGGAAAATGACAATAATCACACTGTAGGACCCAGAATTGCGAAAAAACTTGAAAAGCGTCGAAAATGAGAAAATCACACTGTAGGACCCATAATGTGCCAAGAAACCCTGAAAACGTGGTAAATTAAAAATACACGGTGTAGGACCCAGAATATGGCGAGAAACCCTGAAAAAAGTAGAAAATTAAAAACTCACAGTGAAGTACCCCAAGAATTGCGAAAAAACTTGAAAATCGTGGAAAATGAGAAAGTCACACTGCTGGAAGCAGAATATGCCGATAAACCCTGAAAAACGTGAAAATTAAAAATTCACACTGTCATACACAGAATATGGCAAGAATCATGAAAAAAGTGGAAAATTAAAAATTCTCACTGTATTACCCAGTATATGGCGAGAAATATTGAAAACGTGGAAAATTAAAAAATCACACTGAAGGACCCCTCATATGGTGAGAAAACCTGAAAAACAAGGAAAATTCAAAACTCACACTATAGGACCCAGAATATGGCGAGAAATCCTGAAAAAGATGGAAAATGAGGATAATCACACTACAGAACCCAGATTTTGAAAAAAAAAATGAAAAACATCGAAAATGAGAAAATCACACTGTAGGTCCCAGAATATGCCGAGAAACCCTGAAAACGTGGAAAATTAAAAATATACGCTGTAGGACCCAGAATATGTCGAGAAACACTGAAAAATTAGAAAAGTAAAAAATCACACGGAAGGACCCCAAAAATGGCGAGAAAACCTGAAAAAGTTGAAAAATGAGAAAATCACACTAAAGGACCCAGAATTACGAAAAAACTTGAAAAACGTGGAAAATGAGACAATCACACTGCAAGACCCAGAATATGACGAAAAAACTTGAAAAACGTGGAAAGTTAAAAATACAAGCTCTAGGACACAGAATATGTTGAAAAATCCTGAAAATTTAGAAAATTATAAACTTACACTGAAGGACCCCAAATATGGAGAGAGAACCTGAAAAAAGTAGAAAATTAAAAATTCACACAGAAGGACCCAGAATTGCGAAAGAACTTGAAAAACATCGAAAATGAGAAAATCACACTGTAGGACCCAGAATATGCCTAGAAACCCTGAAAAAATGGAAAATTAAAAATACACGCTGTAGGACCCAGAATATGGCGAGAAACCCTGAAAAACGAGGAAAACCCAAAACTCACCCTGTAGGACACAGAATATGTCGTGAAACCCTGAAAAAAGTAGAAAATTACAAACTCACACTGAAGGACCCCAAATATCGCAAGAGTACCTTAAAAATGTGGAAAATGAGAAAATCACACTGCAGGACCCAGAATATGGCGATAAACCCTGAAACACGTGAAAATTAAAAATTCACACTGTTGGACACAGAATATGGCGAGAAATACTGAAAAACGTGGAAAATTTAAAATTCACACTAAAGGTCCTGGAATATGTCAAGAAAAGCTGAAAAACGTGGAAATGAGAAAAATCACACTGTAGGACCCAGAATATGACGGAAAAACCTGAAAATCGTGAAAAATTAAAAATTAACACTAAAGAGCCAGGCATATGGCGAGAAAACATGAAAAAAGAGGAAAACTCAAAACTCACGCTGTAGGACACAGAATATGTTGAGAAACCCTGAAAAATTAGAAAATTAAAAACTCACACTGAGGAACCCCAAATATGGCGAGAGAACCTGAAAAATGTAGAAAATTAAAAATTCACAATGAAGGACCCAGAACATGGCAATAAAACCTGAAAAACGAGGAAAATTCAAAACTCACTATGTAGGACCCAGAATATGGCAAGAAAACCTGAAAAAGGAGGAAAACTCAAAACTCACACTGTAGAACCCAGAATATGGCGAGAAAACCTGAAAAAGGTGGAAAATGAGAATAATCACACTGTAGGACCGAGATTTGGAAAACAAAAAATTGAAAAACGTCAAAAATGAGAAAATCACACTGTAGGACCCAGAATATGCTGAGAAACCCTGAAAAACGTGGAAAATTAAAAATACACGCTGTAGGACCTAGAATATGGAGAGAAACCCTGAAAAATTAGCAAAGTAAAAAATCATACTGAAGGACCCCAACTATGGCGAGAAAACCTGAAATAGGTGGAAAATGAGAAAATCACACTGTAGGACCCAGAATTACGCAAAAACTTGAAAAACGTGGAAAATGAGAAAATCACACGGCAGGACCCAGAATATGCAGAGAAACCCTGAAAAACGTGAAAATTAAAAATTCACACTGTCAGACACAGAATATGGCGAGAAATACTGAAAAACGTGGAAAATTAAAAATACATGCTATAGGACCCAGAATATGGCTAGAAACCCTGAAAAAATTAGAAAATTACAAACTCACACTGAAGGACCCCTAATATGGCGAGAAATCCTGAAAAAGGTGGAAGATGAGAAAATCACTCTGTAGGACCCAGAATTGGGAAAAAACCTAAAAAAGTCGTAAATGAGAAAAATCACACTGTAGGACCCAGAATATGACAAAAAACACTGAAAAACGTGGAAAATTAAAAATACACGCTGTAGGACAAAGAATATGCCGAGAAACCCTGAATAATGTGAAAATTAACGATTCACATTGTTGGACAAAGAATATGGCGAGAAACCATGAAAAAAGTAGAAAATTAAAAATTCACACTGTATTAGGCAAAATATGGAAAGAAATACTGAAAAACGTGAAAATTAAAAATTCAAACTGAAGGACCTGGAATATGGCCAGAAAAACTGAAAAAGGTGGAAAATGACAATAATCACACTGTAGGACCCAGAATTGCGAAAAAACTTGAAAAGCGTCGAAAATGAGAAAATCACACTGTAGGACCCATAATGTGCCGAGAAACCCTGAAAACGAGGTAAATTAAAAATACACGGTGTAGGACCCAGAATATGGCGAGAAACCCTGAAAAAAGTAGAAAATTAAAAACTCACAGTGAAGTACCCCAAGAATAGCGAAAAAACTTGAAAATCGTGGAAAATGAAAAAGTCACACTGCTGGACCCAGAATATGCCGATAAACCCTGAAAAACGTGAAAATTAAAAATTCACACTGTCGGATACAGAATATGGCAAGAATCATGAAAGAAGTGGAAAATTAAAAATTCACACTGTATTACCCAGTATATGGCGAGAAATATTGAAAACGTGGAAAATTAAAAAAATCACACTGAAGGACCCCTCATATGGCGAGAAAACCTGAAAAACAAGGAAAATTCAAAACTCACACTATAGGACCCAGAATATGGCGAGAAATCCTGAAAAAGATGGAAAATGAGGATAATCACACTACAGAACCCAGATTTTGAAAAAAAAAAAATGAAAAACATCGAAAATGAGAAAATCACACTGTAGGACCCAGAATATGCCGAGAAACCCTGAAAACGTGGAAAATTAAAAATATACGCTCTATGACTCAGAATATGGCGAGAAACCCTGAAAAAAGTAGAAAATTACAAACTCACACTGAAGGACCCCTAATATGGCGAGAAATCCTGAAAAAGGTGGAAGATGAGAAAATCACTCTGTAGGACCCAGAAATGGGAAAAAACCTAAAAAAGTCGTAAATGAGAAAAAATCACACTGTAGGACCCAGAATATGACAAAAAACACTGAAAAACGTGGAAAATTAAAAATACACGCTGTAGGACAAAGAATATGCCGAGAAACCCTGAATAACGTGAAAATTAACGATTCACATTGTGGGACAAAGAATATGGCGAGAAACCATGAAAAAAGTAGAAAATTAAAAATTCACACTGTATTAGGCAAAATATGGAAAGAAATACTGAAAAACGTGAAAATTAAAAATTCAAACTGAAGGACCTGGAATATGGCCAGAAAAACTGAAAAAGGTGGAAAATGACAATAATCACACTGTAGGACCCAGAATTGCGAAAAAACTTGAAAAGCGTCGAAAATGAGAAAATCACAATGTAGGGACCCATAATGTGCCGAGGAAACCCTGAAAACGTGGTAAATTAAAAATACACGGTGTAGGACCCAGAATATTGGCGAGAAACCCTGAAAAAAGTAGAAAATTAAAAACTCACAGTGAAGTACCCCAAGAATAGCGAAAAAACTTGAAAATCGTGGAAAATGAAAAAGTCACACTGCTGGACCCAGAATATGCCGATAAACCCTGAAAAACGTGAAAATTAAAAATTCACACTGTCGGATACAGAATATGGCAAGAATCATGAAAGAAGTGGAAAATTAAAAATTCACACTGTATTACCCAGTATATGGCGAGAAATATTGAAAACGTGGAAAATTAAAAAAATCACACTGAAGGACCCCTCATATGGCGAGAAAAACCTGAAAAACAAGGAAAATTCAAAACTCACACTATAGGACCCAGAATATGGCGAGAAATCCTGAAAAAGATGGAAAATGAGGATAATCACACTACAGAACCCAGATTTGAAAAAAAAAATGAAAAACATCGAAAATGAGAAAATCACACTGTAGGTCCCAGAATATGCCGAGAAACCCTGAAAACGTGGAAAATTAAAAATATACGCTGTAGGACCCAGAATATGTCGAGAAACACTGAAAAATTAGAAAAGTAAAAAAATCACACGGAAGGACCCCAAAAATGGCGAGAAAACCTGAAAAGTTGAAAAATGAGAAAATCACACTAAAGGACCCAGAATTACGAAAAAACTTGAAAAACGTGGAAAATGAGACAATCACACTGCAAGACCCAGAATATGACGAAAAAACTTGAAAAACGTGGAAAGTTAAAAATACAAGCTCTAGGACACAGAATATGTTGAAAAATCCTGAAAATTTAGAAAATTATAAACTTACACTGAAGGACCCCAAATATGGAGAGAGAACCTGAAAAAAGTAGAAAATTAAAAATTCACACAGAAGGACCCAGAATTGCGAAAGAACTTGAAAAACATCGAAAATGAGAAAATCACACTGTAGGACCCAGAATATGCCTAGAAACCCTGAAAAAATGGAAAATTAAAAATACACGCTGTAGGACCCAGAATATGGCGAGAAACCCTGAAAAACGAGGAAAACCCAAAAACTCACCCTGTAGGACACAGAATATGTCGTGAAACCCTGAAAAAAGTAGAAAATTACAAACTCACACTGAAGGACCCCAAATATCGCAAGAGTACCTTAAAAATGTGGAAAATGAGAAAATCACACTGCAGGACCCAGAATATGGCGATAAACCCTGAAACACGTGAAAATTAAAAATTCACACTGTTGGACACAGAATATGGCGAGAAATACTGAAAAACGTGGAAAATTTAAAATTCACACTAAAGGTCCTGGAATATGTCAAGAAAAGCTGAAAAACGTGGAAATGAGAAAAATCACACTGTAGGACCCAGAATATGACGGAAAAACCTGAAAATCGTGAAAAATTAAAAATTAACACTAAAGAGCCAGGCATATGGCGAGAAAACATGAAAAAAGAGGAAAACTCAAAACTCACGCTGTAGGACACAGAATATGTTGAGAAACCCTGAAAAATTAGAAAATTAAAAACTCACACTGAGGAACCCCAAATATGGCGAGAGAACCTGAAAAATGTAGAAAATTAAAAATTCACAATGAAGGACCCAGAACATGGCAATAAAACCTGAAAAACGAGGAAAATTCAAAACTCACTATGTAGGACCCAGAATATGGCAAGAAAACCTGAAAAAGGAGGAAAACTCAAAACTCACACTGTAGAACCCAGAATATGGCGAGAAAACCTGAAAAAGGTGGAAAATGAGAATAATCACACTGTAGGACCGAGATTTGGAAAACAAAAAATTGAAAAACGTCAAAAATGAGAAAATCACACTGTAGGACCCAGAATATGCTGAGAAACCCTGAAAAACGTGGAAAATTAAAAATACACGCTGTAGGACCTAGAATATGGAGAGAAACCCTGAAAAAATTAGCAAAGTAAAAAATCATACTGAAGGACCCCAACTATGGCGAGAAAACCTGAAATAGGTGGAAAATGAGAAAATCACACTGTAGGACCCAGAATTACGCAAAAACTTGAAAAACGTGGAAAATGAGAAAATCACACGGCAGGACCCAGAATATGCAGAGAAACCCTGAAAAACGTGAAAATTAAAAATTCACACTGTCAGACACAGAATATGGCGAGAAATACTGAAAAACGTGGAAAATTAAAAATACATGCTATAGGACCCAGAATATGGGCTAGAAACCCTGAAAAAATTAGAAAATTTACAAACTCACACTGAAGGACCCCTAATATGGCGAGAAATCCTGAAAAAGGTGGAAGATGAGAAAATCACTCTGTAGGACCCAGAATTGGGAAAAAACCTAAAAAAGTCGTAAATGAGAAAAATCACACTGTAGGACCCAGAATATGACAAAAAACACTGAAAAACGTGGAAAATTAAAAAATACACGCTGTAGGACAAAGAATATGCCGAGAAACCCTGAATAATGTGAAAATTAACGATTCACATTGTTGGACAAAGAATATGGCGAGAAACCATGAAAAAAGTAGAAAATTAAAAATTCACACTGTATTAGGCAAAATATGGAAAGAAATACTGAAAAACGTGAAAATTAAAAATTCAAACTGAAGGACCTGGAATATGGCCAGAAAAACTGAAAAAGGTGGAAAATGACAATAATCACACTGTAGGACCCAGAATTGCGAAAAAACTTGAAAAGCGTCGAAAATGAGAAAATCACACTGTAGGACCCATAATGTGCCGAGAAACCCTGAAAACGAGGTAAATTAAAAATACACGGTGTAGGACCCAGAATATGGCGAGAAACCCTGAAAAAAGTAGAAAATTAAAAACTCACAGTGAAGTACCCCAAGAATAGCGAAAAAACTTGAAAATCGTGGAAAATGAAAAAGTCACACTGCTGGACCCAGAATATGCCGATAAACCCTGAAAAACGTGAAAATTAAAAATTCACACTGTCGGATACAGAATATGGCAAGAATCATGAAAGAAGTGGAAAATTAAAAATTCACACTGTATTACCCAGTATATGGCGAGAAATATTGAAAACGTGGAAAATTAAAAAAATCACACTGAAGGACCCCTCATATGGCGAGAAAACCTGAAAAACAGAGGAAAATTCAAAACTCACACTATAGGACCCAGAATATTGGCGAGAAATCCTGAAAAAGATGGAAAATGAGGATAATCACACTACAGAACCCAGATTTTGAAAAAAAAAATGAAAAAACATCGAAAATGAGAAAATCACACTGTAGGACCCAGAATATGCCGAGAAACCCTGAAAAACGTGGAAAATTAAAAATATACGCTGTAGGACCCAGAATATGTCGAGAAACACTGAAAAATTAGAAAAGTAAAAAATCACACGGAAGGACCCCAAAAATGGCGAGAAAACCTGAAAAAGTTGAAAAATGAGAAAATCACACTAAAGGACCCAGAATTACGAAAAAACTTGAAAAACGTGGAAAATGAGACAATCACACTGCAAGACCCAGAATATGACGAAAAAACTTGAAAAACGTGGAAAGTTAAAAATACAAGCTCTAGGACACAGAATATGTTGAAAAATCCTGAAAATTTAGAAATTATAAACTTACACTGAAGGACCCCAAATATGGAGAGAGAACCTGAAAAAAGTAGAAAATTAAAAATTCACACAGAAGGACCCAGAATTGCGAAAGAACTTGAAAAACATCGAAAATGAGAAAATCACACTGTAGGACCCAGAATATGCCTAGAAACCCTGAAAAAATGGAAAATTAAAAATACACGCTGTAGGACCCAGAATATGGCGAGAAACACTGAAAAATTAGAAAAGTAAAAAATCACACGGAAGGACCCCAAAAATGGCGAGGAAACCTGAAAAACAAGGAAAATTCAAAACTCACACTATAGGACCCAGAAGTATGGCGAGAAATCCTGAAAAAGATGGAAAATGAGGATAATCACACTACAGAACCCAGATTTTGAAAAAAAAAATGAAAAACATCGAAAATGAGAAAATCACACTGTAGGTCCCAGAATATGCCGAGAAACCCTGAAAAACGTGGAAAATTAAAAATATACGCTGTAGGACCCAGAATATGTCGAGAAACACTGAAAAATTAGAAAAGTAAAAAATCACACGGAAGGACCCCAAAAATGGCGAGAAAACCTGAAAAAGTTGAAAAATGAGAAAATCACACTGAAGGACCCAGAATTACGAAAAAAACTTGAAAAACGTGGAAAATGAGACAATCACACTGCAGGACCCAGAATATGACGAAAAAAACTTGAAAAACGTGGAAAATTAAAAATACAAGCTCTAGGACACAGAATATGTTGAGAAATCCTGAAAATTTAGAAAATTATAAACTTACACTGAAGGACCCCAAATATGGAGAGAGAACCTGAAAAAAGTAGAAAATTAAAAATTCACACAGAGAAGGACCCAGAATTGCGAAAGAACTTGAAAAACATCGAAAATGAGAAAAATCACACTGTAGGACCCAGAATATGCCTAGAAACCCTGAAAAAATGGAAAATTAAAAATACACGCTGTAGGACCCCAGAATATGGCGAGAAACCCTGAAAAACGAGGAAAACCCAAAACTCACGCTGTAGGACACAGAATATGTCGTGAAACCCTGAAAAAAGTAGAAAATTACAAACTCACACTGAAGGATCCCTAATATGGCGAGAAATCCTGAAAAAGGTGGAAAATCAGAAAATCACTCTGTAGGACCCAGAATTGGGAAAAAACCTGAAAAATGTCATAAATGAGAAAAATCACACTGTAGGACCTAGAATATGACGCAAAACCCTGAAAAACTTGGAAAATTAAAAATACACGCTGTAGGAAAAAGAATATCGAGAAACCCTGAATAACGTGAAAATTAACAATTCACACTGTCGGACAAAGAATATGGCGAGAAATCATGAAAAAAGTGGAAAATTAAAAATTCACACTGTATTACACAAAATATGGAAAGAAATACTGAAAAACGTGAAAATTAAAAAATCACACTGTTGGACACAGAATATGGCGAGAAATACTGAAAACCGTGGAAAATTTAAAATTCACACTGAAGGTCCTGGAATATGTCAAGAAAAGCTGAAAAACGTGGAAATGAGAAAAATCACACTGTAGGACCCAGAATATGACGGAAAAAACCTGAAAATCGTGGAAAATTAAAAATTAACACTAAAGAGCCAGGCATATGGCGAGAAAACATGAAAAAAGAGGAAAAACTCAAAACTCACGCTGTAGGACACAGAATATGTTTGAGAAACCCTGAAAAATTAGAAAATTAAAAACTCACACTGAAGAACCCCAAATATGGCGAGAGAACCTGAAAAATGTAGAAAATTAAAAATTCACAATGAAGGACCCAGAACATGGCAATAAAACCTGAAAAACGAGGAAAATTCAAAACTCACTAAGTAGGACCCAGAATATGGCAAGAAAACCTGAAAAAGGAGGAAAACTCAAAACTCACACTGTAGAACCCCAGAATATGGCGAGAAAACCTGAAAAAGGTGGAAAATGAGAATAATCACACTGTAGGACCGAGATTTGGAAAACAAAAAATTGAAAAACGTCGAAAATGAGAAAATCACACTGTAGGACCCAGAATATGCTGAGAAACCCTGAAAAACGTGGAAAATTAAAAATACACTGTGTAGGAAACAGAATTACGCAAAAACTTGAAAAACATAGAAAATGAGAAAATCACACGGCAGGACCCAGAATATGCAGAGAAACCCTGAAAAACGTGAAAATTAAAAATTCACACTGTCAGACACAGAATATGGCGAGAAATACTGAAAAACGTGGAAAATTAAAAATACACGCTGTAGGACCCAGAATATGGCTAGAAACCCTGAAAAATGTAGAAAATTACAAACTCACACTGAAGGACCCCTAATATGGCAAGAAATCCTGAAAAAGGTGGAAAATGAGAAAATCACTCTGTAGGACCCAGAATTGGGAAAAAACCTGAAAAATGTCATAAATGAGAAAAATCACACTGTAGGACTCAGAATATGACGAAAAACCCTGAAAAACTTGGAAAATTAAAAATACACGCTGTAGGAAAAAGAATATCGAGAAACCCTGAATAACGTGAAAATTAACAATTCACACTGTCGGACAAAGTATATGGCGAGAAACCATGAAAAAAGTGGAAAATTAAAAATTCACACTGTATTACGCAAAATATGGAAAGAAATACTGAAAAACGTGAAAATTAAAAATTCACACTGAAGGACCTGGAATATGGCAAGAAAACCTGAAAAACGAGGAAATGAGAAAATCACACTATAGGTCCCAGAATATGACGAAAAAACCTGAAAAAAGTAGAAAATTAAAAATTCACACTGAAGGACCCAGAATATGTAGAGATAACCAGAAAAATGAGGAAAATTAAAAACTCACACTGAGGGACCCCAGAATATGGCGAGAAAACCTGAAAAAAGTAGAAAATTAAAAATTCACACAAAAGGACCCTGAATATGGCCAGAGAAACTGAAAAAGGTGGAAAATGACAATAATCCCACTGTAGGACCCAGAATTGCGAAAAAACTTGAAAAAGCGTCGAAAATGAGAAAAATCACACTGTAGGACCCATAATGTGCCGAGAAACCCTGAAAACGTGGTAAATTAAAAATACACGGTGTAGGACCCTGAATATGGCGAGAAACCCTGAAAAAAGTAGAAAATTAAAAACTCACAGTGAAATACCTCAAGAATTGCGAAAAAAACTTGAAAATCGTGGAAAATGAGAAAATCACACTGCTGGACCCAGAATATGCCGATAAAACCCTGAAAACGTGAAAATTAAAAATTCACACTGTCGGACACAGAATATGGCAAGAATCATGAAAAAAGTGGAAAATTAAAAATTCACACTGTATTACCCAGTATATGGCGAGAAATATTGAAAACGTGGAAAATTAAAAAATCACACTAAAGGACCCTAAATATGGCGAGAGAACCTGAAAAATGTAGAAAATTTAAAATTCACAATGAAGGACCCAGAACATGGCAATAAAACCTGAAAAACGAGGAAAATTCAAAACTCACTATGTAGGACCCAGAATATGGCAAGAAAACCTGAAAAAGGAGGAAAACTCAAAACTCACACTGTAGAACCCAGAATATGGCGAGAAAACCTGAAAAAGGTGGAAAATGAGAATAATCACACTGTAGGACCGAGATTTGGAAAAAAAAATTGAAAAACGTCGAAAATGAGAAAATCACACTGTAGGACCCAGAATATGCTGAGAAACCCTGCAAAACGTGGAAAATTAAAAATACACGCTGTAGGACCCAGAATATGGAGAGAAACCCTGAAAAATTAGCAAAGTAAAAAATCATACTGAAGGACCGCAACTATGGCGAGAAAACCTGAAATAGGTGGAAAATGAGAAAATCACACTGTAGGACCCAGAAATTACGCAAAAACTTGAAAAACGTGGAAAATGAGAAAATCACACGGCAGGACCCAGAATATGCAGAGAAACCCTGAAAAACGTGAAAATTAAAAATTCACACTGTCAGACACAGAATATGGCGAGAAATACTGAAAAACGTGGAAAATTAAAAATACATGCTGTAGGACCCAGAATATGGCTAGAAACCCTGAAAAAAGTAGAAAATTACAAACTCACACTGAAGGACCCCTAATATGGCGAGAAATCCTGAAAAAGGTGGAAAATGAGAAAATCACTCTGTAGGACCCAGAATTGGGAAAAAACCTAAAAAAGTCGTAAATGAGAAAAATCACAGTGTAGGACCCAGAATATGACAAAAAACCTGAAAAACGTGATGGAAAATTAAAAATACACGCTGTAGGACAAAGAATATGCCGAGAAACCCTGAAAACGTGGTAAATTAAAAATACACGGTGTAGGACCCAGAATATGGCGAGAAACCCTGAAAAAAGTAGAAAATTAAAAACTCACAGTGAAGTACCCCAAGAATTGCGAAAAAACTTGAAAATCGTGGAAAATGAGAAAGTCACACTGCTGGACCCAGAATATGCCGATAAACCCTGAAAAACGTGAAAATTAAAAATTCACACTGTCGGATACAGAATATGGCAAGAATCATGAAAAAAGTGGAAAATTAAAAATTCACACTGTATTACCCAGTATATGGCGAGAAATATTGAAAACGTGGAAAAATTAAAAAATCACACTGAAGGACCCCTCATATGGCGAGAAAACCTGAAAAACAAGGAAAATTCAAAACTCACACTATAGGACCCAGAATATGGCGAGAAATCCTGAAAAAGATGGAAAATGAGAATAATCACACTACAGAACCCAGATTTTGAAAAAAAAAAATTGAAAAACATCGAAAATGAGAAAATCACACTGTAGGACCCAGAATATGCCGAGAAACCCTGAAAACGTGGAAAATTAAAAATATACGCTGTAGGACCCAGAATATGTCGAGAAACCCTGAAAAATTAGAAAAGTAAAAAATCACACGGAAGGACCCCCAAAATGGCGAGGAAAACCTGAAAAAGTTGAAAAATGAGAAAATCACACTGAAGGACCCAGAATTAAGAAAAAACTTGAAAAACGTGGAAAATGAGACAATCACACTGCAGGACCCAGAATATGACGAAAAAACCTTGAAAAACGTGGGAAAATTAAAAATACAAGCTCTAGGACACAGAATATGTTGAGAAATCCTGAAAATTTAGAAAATTATAAACTTACACTGAAGGACCCCAAATATGGAGAGAGAACCTGAAAAAAGTAGAAAATTAAAAATTCACACAGAAGGACCCAGAATTGCGAAAGAACTTGAAAAACATCGAAAATGAGAAAATCACACTGTAGGGACCCAGAATATGCCTAGAAACCCTGAAAAAATGGAAAATTAAAAATACACGCTGTAGGACCCAGAATATGGCGAGAAACCCTGAAAAACGAGGAAAATTCAAAACTCACTAAGTAGGACCCAGAATATGGCAAGAAAACCTGAAAAAGGAGGAAAACTCAAAACTCACACTGTAGAACCCAGAATATGGCGAGAAAACCTGAAAAAGGTGGAAAATGAGAATAATCACACTGTAGGACCGAGATTTGGAAAACAAAAAATTGAAAAACGTCGAAAATGAGAAAATCACACTGTAGGACCCAGAATATGCTGAGAAACCCTGAAAAACGTGGAAAATTAAAAATACACTGTGTAGGAAACAGAATTACGCAAAAACTTGAAAAACGTAGAAAATGAGAAAATCACACGGCAGGACCCAGAATATGCAGAGAAACCCTGAAAAACGTGAAAATTAAAAATTCACACTGTCAGACACAGAATATGGCGAGAAATACTGAAAAACGTGGAAAAGTAAAAATACATGCTGTAGGACCCAGAATATGGCTAGAAACCCTGAAAAAAGTAGAAAATTACAAACTCACACTGAAGGACCCCTAATATGGCGAGAAATCCTGAAAAAGGTGGAAAATGAGAAAATCACTCTGTAGGACCCAGAATTGGGAAAAAACCTGAAAAAGTCGTAAATGAGAAAAATCACACTGTAGGACCCAGAATATGACGAAAAACCCTGAAAAACGTGGAAAATTAAAAATACACGCTGTAGGACAAAGAATATGCCGAGAAACCCTGAATAACGTGAAAATTAACCATTCACATTGTCGGACAAAGAATATGGCGAGAAACCATGAAAAAAGTGGAAAATTAAAAATTCACACTGTATTAGGCAAAATATGGAAAGAAATACTGAAAAACGTGAAAATTAAAAATTCAAACTGAAGGACCTGGAATATGGCCAGAAAAACTGAAAAAGGTGGAAAATGACAATAATCACACTGTAGGACCCAGAATTGCGAAAAAACTTGAAAAGCGTCGAAAATGAGAAAATCACACTGTAGGACCCATAATGTGCCAAGAAACCCTCAAAACGTGGTAAATTAAAAATACACGGTGTAGGACCCAGAATATGGCGAGAAACCCTGAAAAAAGTAGAAAATTAAAAACTCACAGTGAAGTACCCCAAGAATTGCGAAAAAAATTTGAAAAACGTGGAAAATGAGAAAATCACACTGCTGGACCCAGAATATGCCGATAAACCCTGAAAACGTGAAAATTAAAAATTCACACTGTCGGACACAGAATATGGCAAGAATCATGAAAAAAGTGGAAAATTAAAAATTCACACTGTATTACCCAGTATATGGCGAGAAATATTGAAAACGTGGAAAATTAAAAAATCACACTGAAGGACCCCTCATATGGCGAGAAAACCTGAAAAACAAGGAAAATTCAAAACTCACACTATAGGACCCAGGAATATGGCGAGAAATCCTGAAAAAGATGGAAAATGAGAATAATCACACTACAGAACCCAGATTTGGAAAAAAAAATTGAAAAACGTCAAAAATGAGAAAATCACACTGTAGGACCCAGAATATGCCGAGAAACCCTGAAAACGTGGGAAAATTAAAAATATACGCTGTAGGACCCAGAATATATCGAGAAACACTGAAAAATTAGAAAAGTAAAAAATCACACAGAAGGACCCCAAATATGGCGAGAAATCCTGAAAAAGTTTAAAAATGAGAAAATCACACCCAGAATTATGAAAAAACTTGAAAAACGTGGAAAATGAGAAAATCACACTGCAGGACCCAGAATATGACGAAAAAAACTTGAAAAACGTGGAAAATTAAAAATACAAGCTCTAGGACACAGAATATGTTGAGAAATCCTGAAAATTTAGAAAATTATAAACTTACACTGAAGGACCCCAAATATGGAGAGAGAACCTGAAAAAAGTAGAAAATTAAAAATTCACACTGAAGGACCCAGAATTGCGAAAGAACTTGAAAAACATCGAAAATGAGAAAATCACACTGTAGGACCCAGAATATGCCTAGAAACCCTGAAAACATGGAAAATTAAAAATAACACGCTCTATGACTCAGAATATGGCGAGAAACCCTGAAAAATGTAGAAAATTACAAACTCACACTGAAGGACCCCAAATATGGCTAGAAAACCTGAAAAATGTGGAAAATTAAAAATACATGCTATAGGACCCAGAATATGGAGAGAAACCCTGAAAAATTAGAGAAGTAAAAAATCATACTGAAGGACCCCAAATATGGCGAGAAAACCTGAAATAGGTGGAAAATGAGAAAATCACATGGCAGGACCCAGAATATGCAGAGAAACCCTGAAAAACGTGAAAATTAAAAATTCACACTGTCGGACACAGAATATGTCGAGAAATACTGAAAAAATGTGGAAAATTAAAAATACACGCTGTAGGACCCAGAATATGGCTAGAAACCCTAAAAAAGTAGAAAATTACAAACTCACACTGAAGGACCCCTAATATGGCGAGAAATCCTGAAAAAGGTGGAAAATGAGAAAATCACTCTTTAGGACCCAGAATTGGGGAAAAAACCTGAAAAATGTCGTAAATGAGAAAAATCACACTGTAGGACCCAGAATATGACAAAAAACCCTGAAAAACGTGGAAAATTAAAAATACACGCTGTAGGACACAGAATATGCCGAGAAACCCTGAATAACGTGAAAATTAACGATTCACACTGTCGGCAAAGAATATGGCGAGAAACCATGAAAAAAAGTGGAAAATTAAAATTCACACTGTATTACGCAAAATATGGAAAGAAATACTGAAAAACTTGAAAATTAAAAATTCACACTGAAGGACCTGGAATATGGCAAGAAAACCTGAAAAACGTGGAAATGAAAAAATCACCGTGTAGGTCCCAGAATATAATGAAAAAAACCTAAAAAAAGTGGAAAATTAAAAATTCACACTGAAGGACCCAGAATATGTAGAGATAACCTGAAAAACGAGGTAAATTAAAAACTCACACTGAGGGACCCAGAATATGGCGAAAAAACCTGAAAAAAGTAGAAAATTAAAAATTCACACTGAAGGACCCCCGAATATGGCCAGAAAAACTGAAAAAGTTGGAAAATGAGAATAATCAAACTGTAGGACCCAGAATTGCGAAAAAACTTGAAAAGCGTCAAATGAGAAAATCACACTGTAGGACCCATAATGTGCCTAGAAACCCTGTAAACGTGGTAAATTAAAAATACACTGTGTAGGACCCAGAATATGGCGAGAAACCCTGAAAAAAGTAGAAAATTAAAAACTCACAGTGAAGTACCCCCAAGAATTGCGAAAAAACTTGAAAATCGTGGAAAATAAGAAAATCACACTGCTGGACGGAGAATATGCCAATAAACCCTGAAAAACGTGAAAATTAAAAATTCACACTATCGGAAACAGAATATGGGAAGAATCATGAAAAAAGTGGAAAATTAAAAATTCACACTGAAGGACCCCTCATATGGCAAGAAAACCTGAAAAACAAGGAAAATTCAAAACTCACACTATAGGACCGAGAATATGGCGAGAAATCCAAAAAAAAAAAGGAAATGAGAACAATCACACTACAGAACCCAGATTTGGAAAAAAAAATTGAAAAACGTCGAAAATGAGAAAATCACACTGTAGGACCCAGAATATGCCGAGAAACCCTGAAAACGTGGAAAATTAAAAATATACGCTGTAGGACCCAGAATATGTCGAGAAACACTGAAAAATTAGAAAAGTAAAAAATCACACGGAAGGACCCCAAATATGGCGAGAAAAACTGAAAAGTTGAAAAATGAGAAAATCACACTGTAGGCCCCAGAATTACGAAAAAACTTGAAAACGTGGAAAATGAGAAAATCACACTGCAGGACCCAAAATATGACAAAAAAACTTGAAAACGTGGAAAATTAAAAATACACGATCTAGGACACAGAATATTTTGAGAAATCCTGAAAAATTAGAAAATTATACACTTACACTGAAGGACCCCAAATATGGAGAGACCACCTGAAAAAAGTAGAAAATTAAAAATTCACACTGAAGGACCCAGATTTGCGAAAGAACTTGAAAAACATCGAAAATGAATAAATCACACTGTAGGACCCAGAATATGCCTAGAAACCCTGAAAACATGGAAAATTAAAAATACATGCTGTAGGACCCACAATATGGCGAGAAACTCTGAAAAAATTAGAAAATTACAAACTCACACTGAAGGACCCCAAATATGGCTAGAAAACCTGAAAATGTGAAAAATGAGAAAATCACACTGCAGGACCCAGAATATGCCGAGAAACCCTGAAAAACATGAAAATTAAAAATTCACACTGTTGGACACAGAATATGGCGAGAAATACTGAAAAACGTGGAAAATTTAAAATTCACACTGAAGGTCCTGGAATATGTCAAGAAAAGCTAAAAAACATTGATAAGAGAAAAATCACACTGTAGGACCCAGAATATGACTGAAAAACCTGAAAAACGTGGAAAATTAAAAATTAACTCTAAAGTGCCCGGCATATGGCTAGAAAACCTGAAAAACGAGGAAAACTCAAAACTCACGCTGTAGGACACAGAATATGTCGAGAAACCCTGAAAAATTAGAAAATTAAAAACTCACACTGAAGAAACCCAAATATGGCAAGAGAACCTGAAAAATGTAGAAAATTAAAAATTCACACTGAAGGAACCAGAACATGGCAATAAAACCTGAAAAACGAGGAAAATTCAAAACTCACTATGTAGGACCCAGAATATGGCAAGAAAACCTGAAAAAGGAGGAAAACTCAAAACTCACACTGTAGAACCCAGAATATGGCGAGAAAACCTGAAAAAGGTGGAAAACGAGAATAATCACACTGTAGGACCGAGATTTGGAAAAAAAATTGAAAAACGTCGAAAATGAGAAAATCACACTGTAGGACCCAGAATATGCTGAGAAACCCTGAAAAATGTGGAAAATTAAAAATACACGCTGTAGGACCCAGAATATGGCTAGAAACCCTGAAAAAAGTAGAAAATTACAAACTCACACTGAAGACCCCTAATATGTCGAGAAATCCTGAAAAAGGTGGAAAATGAGAAAATCACTCTGTAGGACCCAGAATTGGGAAAAAAAAACTGAAAAATGTCGTAAATGAGAAAAATCACACTGTAGGACCCAGAATATGACAAAAAAAACCTGAAAAACGTGGAAAATTAAAAATACACGCTGTAGGACAGAGAATATGCCAAGAAACCCTGAATAACGTGAAAATTAACGATTCACAATGTTGGACAAAGAATATGGCGAGAAACCATGAAAAAAGTGGAAAATTAAAAATTCACACTGTATTACGCAAAATATGGAAAGAAATACTGAAAAACGTGAAAATTAAAAATTCACACTGAAGGACCTGGAATATGGCAAGAAAACCTGAAAAACGTGGAAATGAGAAAATCACACTGTAGGTCCCAGAATATGACGAAAAAACCTGAAAAAAGTAGAAAACTAAAAATTCACACTGAAGGACCCAGAATATGTAGAGATAACCTGAAAAACAAGGAAAATTAAAAACTCACACTGAGGGACCCAGAATATGGGGAGAAAACCTGAAAAAAGTAGAAAATTAAAAATTCACACTGAAGGACCCCGAATATGGCCAGAAAAACTGAAAAAGGTGGAAAATGACAATAATCACACTGTAGGGCCCAGAATTGCGAAAAAACTTGAAATGCGTATAAAATGAGAAAATCACACTGTAGGACCCATAATGTGCCTAGAAACCCTGAAAACGTGGTAAATTAAAAATACACTGTGTAGGACCCAGAATATGGCGAGAAACCCTGAAAAAGTAGAAAATTAAAAACTCACAGTGAAGTACCCCAAGAATTGCGAAAAAACTTGAAAATCGTGGAAAATGAGAAAATCACACTGCTGGACTCAGAATATGCCGATAAACCCTGAAAAACATGAAAATTAAAAATCCACACTGTCGGACACAGAATATGGCAAGAATCATGAAAAAAGTGGAAAATTAAAAAATCACACTGAAGGACCCCTCATATGGCAAGAAAACCTGAAAAATAAAAAGAAAATTCAAAACTCACACTATAGGACCGAGAATATGGCGAGAAATCCTGAAAAAGATGGAAAATGAGAATAATCAGACTATATAAACCAGATTTGGAAAAAAAAAATTGAAAAACGTCGAAAATGAGAAAATCACACTGTAGGACCCAGAATATGCCAAGAGACACTGAAAACGTGGAAAATTAAAAATATACGCTGTAGGACCCAGAATATATCGAGAAACACTGAAAAATTAGAAAAGTAAAAAATCACACGGAAGGACCCCAAATATGGCGAGAAAACCTGAAAAAGTTGAAAAATGAGAAAATCACACTGTAGGACCCAGAATTATGAAAAAACTTGAAAAACGTGGAAAATGAGAAAAATACACTGCAGGACCCAGAATATGACGAAAAAAACTTGAAGAACGTGGAAAATTAAAAATACACGCTCTAGGACACTGAATATGTTGAGAAATCCTGAAAAATTAGAAAATCATAAACTTACACTGAAGGATCCCAAATATGGAGAGAGAACCTGAAAAAGTAGAAAATTAAAATTTCACACTGAAGGACCCCGAATATGGCCAGAAAAACTGAAAAACGTGGAAAATGAGAATAATCACACTGTAGGACCAAGAATTGCGAAAAAACTTGAAAAGCGTCGAAATGAGTAAATTACATTGTAGGACCCATAATGTGCCGAGAAACCCTGAAAACGTGAAAATCAAAAATTCACACTATTGGACACAGAATATGGCGAGAAATACTGAAAAACGTGGAAAATTTAAAATTCACACTGAAGGTCCTGGAATATGTCAAGAAAAGCTGAAAAACGTGGAAATGAAAAAAATCACAATGTAGAACCCAGAATATGACGGAAAAACCTGAAAAACGTGGAAAATTAAAAATTAACTCTAAAGTGCCCAGCATATGGCGAGAAAACCTGAAAAACGAGGAAAACTCAAAACTCACGCTGTAGGACACAGAATATGTCGAGAAACCCTGAAAAATTAGAAAATTTAAAACTCACACTGAAGAAACCCAAATATGGCGAGAGAACCTGAAAAATGTAGAAAAATAAAAATTCACACTGAAGGACCCAGAACATGGCAATAACACCTGAAAAACGAGGAAAATACAAAACTCACTATGTAGGACCCAGAATATGGCAAGAAAAGCTGAAAAAGGAGGAAAACTCAAAACTCACACTGTAGAACCCAGAATATGGCGAGAAAACCTGAAAAAGGTGGAAAATGAGAATAATCACACTCTAAGACCAAGATTTTGGAAAAAAAAATTGAAAAATGTCAAAAATGAGAAAATCACACTGTAGGACCCAGAATATGCTGAGAAACCCTGAAAAACGTGGAAAATTAAAAATACACGCTGTAGGACCCAGAATATGGAGAGAAACCCTGAAAAATTAGAAAAGTAAAAAATCATACTGAAGGACCCCAACTATGGCGAGAAAACCTGAAATAGGTGGAAAATGAGAAAATCACACTGTAGAACCCAGAATTACGCAAAAACTTGAAAAACGTGGAAAATGAGAAAATCACACGGCAGGACCCAGAATATGCAGAGAAACCCTGAAAAACGTGAAAATTAAAAATTCACACTGTTGGACACAGAATATGGCGAGAAATACTAAAAAACGTGGAAAATTAAAATTACACGCTGTAGGACCCAGAATATGGCTAGAAACCCTGAAAACAGTAGAAAAATTCAAACTCACACTGAAGGACCGCTAATATGGCGAGAAATCCTGAAAAAGGTGGAAAATGAGAAAATCACTCTGTAGAACCCAGAATTGGGAAAAAACCTGAAAAATGTCGTAAATGAGAAAAATCACACTGTAGGACCCAGAATATGACGAAAAAACCCTGAAAACATGGAAAATTAAAAATACACGCTGTAGGACCCAGAATATGGCGAGAAACCCTGAAAAAAGTAGAAAATTACAAACTCACACTGAAGGACCCCAAATATGGCTAGAAAGCTGACAAATGTGGAAAATGAGAAAATCACACTGCAGGACCCAGAAAATGCCAAGAAACCCTGAAAAACGTGAACATTAAAAATTCACACTGTTGGACACAGAATATGGCGAGAAATACTGAAAAACGTGGAAAATTTAAAATTCACACTGAAGGTCCTGGAATATGTCAAGAAAAGCTGAAAAACGTGGAAATGAGAAAAATCACACTGTAGGACCCATAATATGACGAAAAACCTGAAAAACGAGGAAAATTAAAAATTAACACTAAAGTGCCTGGTATATGGCGAGAAAACCTAAAAAACGAGGAAAACACAAAACTCACGCTGTAGGACACAGAATATGTCGAGAAACCCTGAAAAATTAGAAAATTAAAAACTCACACTGAAGAAACCCAAATATGGTGAGAGAACATGAAAAATGTAGAAAATTAAAAATAAACATGGCAATAAAACCTGAAAAACGAGGAAAAATCAAAACTCACACTGTAGAACCCAGAATATGGCGAGAAAACCTGAAAAAGGTGGAAAATGAGAATAATCACACTGTAAGACCGAGATTTGGAAAAAAAAAAAATTGACAAATGTTGAAAATGAGATAATCACACTGTAGGACCCAGAATATGCTGAGAAACCCTGAAAAACGTGGAAAATTAAAAATACACGATCTAGGACACAGAATATGGAGAGAAACCCTGAAAAATTAGAAAAGTAAAAAATCATACTGAAGGACCCCAACTATGGCGAGAAAACCTGAAATAGGTGGAAAATGAGAAAATCACACTGTAGGACCCAGAATTACGCAAAAACTTGAAAAACGTGGAAAATGAGAAAATAACACGGCAGGTCCCAGAATATGCAGAGAAACCCTGAAAAACGTGAAAATCAAAAATTCACACTGTCAGACACAGAATATGGCGAGAAATACTGAAAAACGTGGAAAATTAAAAATACACGCTCTAGGACCCAGAATATGGCTAGAAATCCTGAAAAAAGTAGAAAATTACAAACTCACACTGAAGGACCCCAAATATGGCTAGAAAACCTGAAAAATGTGGAAAATTAGAAAATCACACTGCAGGACCCAGAATATGCCGAGAAACCCTGAAAAACGTGAAAATTAAAAATTCACACTATATTACCCAGAATATGGCGAGAAATACTGAAAAACTTTGAAAATTAAAAATTCACACTGAAGAAACTGCAATATGGCAAAAAAAAAAAAAAAACCTGGAAAACGTGTAAATGAGAAAATTACTCTGTAGGACACAGAATATGACCAAAAAACCTGAAAAACGTGCAATATTAAAAATTCACAATTAAGGACCCGGAGTATGCCAGAAAACCTGAAAAACGTAGAAAATTAAAAATTAAAAAACTCACACTGAAGGACCCCAAATATGGCGAGAAACCCTGAAAAAAGTAGAAAATTAAAAATTCACACTGAAGAAACTGCAATATGGCAAAAAAAAAACCCCTGGAAAACGTGGAAATGAGAAAATTACTCTGTAGGACACAGAATATGAAGAAAAAACCTGAAAAACGTGCAATATTAAAAATTCACAATTAAGGACCCGGAGTATGCCAGAAAACCTGAAAAACGTGGAAAATTAAAAATTCACAGAGAAGGACCTGGAATATGGTGAGAAAAATTGAAAAATTAGAAAATAAAAAACTCACACTGAAGGACCCCAAATATGGCGAGAAAACCTGAAAAAAGTGGAAAATGAGAAAATCACACGGCAGTACCCAGAATATGCAGAGAAACCCTGAAAAACGTGAAAATTAAAATTTCACACTGTTGGACACAGAATATGGCGAGAAATACTGAAAAACGTGGAAAATTAAAAATACACGCTGTAGGACCCAGAATATGGCTAGAAACCCTGAAAAAAGTAGAAAATTACAAACTCACACTGAAGACCCCTAATATGTCAAGAAATCCTGAAAAAGGTGGAAAATGAGAAAATCTCTCTGTAGGACCCAGAATTGGGAAAAAACCTGAAAAATGTCGTAAATGAGAAAAATCACACTGTAGGACCCAGAATATGACAAAAAACCCTGAAAAACGTGGAAAATTAAAAATACACGCTGTAGGACAGAGAATATGCCAAGAAACCCTGAATAACGTGAAAATTAACGATTCACACTGTCAGTCAAAGAATATGGCAAGAAACCATGAAAAAAGTGGAAAATTAATAATTCACACTGTATTACGCAAAATATGGAAATAATACTGAAAAACGTGAAAATTAAAAATTCACACTGAAGGACCTGGAATATGGCAAGAAAACCTGAAAAACGTGGAAATGAGAAAATCACACTGTAGGTCCCAGAATATGACGAAAAATCCTGAAAAAAGTAGAAAAGTAAAAATTCACACTGAAGGACCCAGAATATGTAGAGATAACCTGAAAAACAAGGAAAATTAAAAACTCACACTGAGGGACCCAGAATATGGCAAGAAAACCTGAAAAAAGTAGAAAATTAAAAATTCACACTGAAGGACCCCGAATATGGCCAGAAAAACTGAAAAAGGTGGAAAATGACAATAATCACACTGTAGGACCCAGAATTGCGAAAAAACTTGAAAAGCATCGAAAATGAGAAAATCACACTGTAGGACCCATAATGTGCCGAGAAACCCTGAAAATGTGGTAAATTAAAAATACATGGTGTAGGACCCAGAATATGGCGAGAAACCCTGAAAAAGTAGAAAATTAAAAACTCACAGTGAAGTACCCCAAGAATTGCGAAAAAACTTGAAAATCGTGGAAAAAGAGAAAATCACACTGCTGGACCCAGAATATGCAGATAAACCCTGAAAAACGTGAAAATTAAAAATCCACACTGTCGGACACAGAATATGGCAAGAATCATGAAAAAAGTTGAAAATTAAAAATTCACACTGAAGGACCCCTCATATGGCAAGAAAACCTGAAAAACAAGGAAAATTCAAAACTCACACTATAGGACAGAG
Organism: Mus caroli; assembly: GCF_978045245.1. Taxonomy (NCBI): domain Eukaryota; kingdom Metazoa; phylum Chordata; class Mammalia; order Rodentia; family Muridae; genus Mus; species Mus caroli. The sequence continues at coordinate 13,971 of NW_028227746.1, read as the reverse complement.
AATATGGCGAGAAATCCTGAAAAAGATGGAAAATGAGAATAATCACACTATAGAACCCAAATTTGGAAAAAAAAAATTGAAAAACGTCGAAAATGAGAAAATCACACTGTAGGACCCAGAATATGCCTAGAAACCCTGAAAACGTGGAAAATTAAAAATATACGCTGTAGAACCCAGAATATGTCGAGAAACACTGAAAAATTAGAAAAGTAAAAAATCACACGGAAGGACCCCAAATATGGCGAGAAACCCTGAAAAAAGTAGAAAATTAAAATCTCACAGTGAAGTACCCCAAGAATTGCAAAAAAACTTGAAAATCGTGGAAAATGAGAAAATCACACTGCTGGACCCAGAATATGCTGATAAACCCTGAAAAACGTGAAAATTAAAAATTCACATTGTCAGACACATAATATGGCAAGAATCATGAAAAAAGTGGAAAATTAAAAATTCACACTCTATTACCCACTATATGGCGAGAAATATTGAAAACGTGGAAAATTAAAAAATCACACTGAAGTACCCCTTATATGGCAAGAAAACCTGAAAAAGAAGGAAAATTCAAAACTCACACTAAAGGACCCAGAATATGGCGAGAAATCCTAAAAAAAAAGATGGAAAATGAGAATAATCACACTATAGAATCCAGATTTGGAAAAAAAAAATTGAAAAACGTCGAAAATGAGAATATCACACTGTAGGAACCAGAATATGCCAAGAAACCCTGAAAACATGGAAAATTAAAAATACACGCTGTAGGTCCCAGAATATGGCGAGAAACCCTGAAAAAAGTAGAAATTACAAACTCACACTGAAGGACCCCAAATATGGCTAGAAAACCTGAAAAATGTGGAAAATGAGAAAATCACACTGCAGGACCCAGAAAATGCCAAGAAACCCTGAAAAACATGAAAATTAAAAATTTACACTGTTGGACACAGAATATGGCGAGAAATACTGAAAAACATGGAAAATTTAAAATTCACACTGAAGGTCCTGGAATATGTCAAGAAAAGCTGAAAAACGTGGAAATGAGAAAAATCACACTGTAGGATCCATAATATGATGGAAAAACCTGAAAAACGAGGAAAATTAAAAATTAACACTAAAGTGCCTGGCATATGGCGAGAAAACCTAAAAAATGAGGAAAACTCAAAACTCACGCTGTAGGACACAGAATATGTCGAGAAACCCTGAAAAATTAGAAAATTAAAAACTCACACTGAAGAAACCCAAATATGGCGAGAGAACATGAAAAATGTAGAAAATTAAAAATTCACACTGAAGGACCCAGAACATGGCAATAAAACCTGAAAAACGAGGAAAAATCAAAACTCACTATGTAGGACCCAGAATATGGCAAGAAAACCTGAAAAAGGAGGAAAACTCAAAACTCACACTATAGAACCCAGAATATGGCGAGAAAACCTGAAAAAGGTGGAAAATGAGAATAATCACACTCTAGGACCGAGATTTGGAAAAAAAAATTGACAAACGTTGAAAATGAGAAAATCACACTGTAGGACCAAGAATATGCTGAGAAACCCTGAAAAACGTGGAAAATTAAAAATACATGCTGTAGGACCCTGAATATGGAGAGAAACTCTGAAAAATTAGAAAAGTAAAAAATCATACTGAAGGACCCCAACTATGGCGAGAAAACCTGAAATAGGTGGAAAATGAGAAAATCACACTGTAGGACCCAGAATTACGCAAAAACTTGAAAAACGTGGAAAATGAGAAAATCACACGGCAGGACCCAGAATATGCAGAGAAACCCTGAAAAACGTGAAAATTAAAAATTCACACTGAAGAAACTGCAATATGGCAAAAAAAAAACATGGAAAACGTGTAAATGAGAAAATTACTCTGTAGGACCCAGAATATGACCAAAAAACCTGAAAAACGTGCAATATTAAAAATTCACAATTAAGGACCCAGAGTATGCCAGAAAACCTGAAAAACGTGGAAAATTAAAAATTCACAGTGAAGGACCTGGAATATGGTGAGAAAAACTGAAAAATTAGAAAATAATATACTCACACTGAAGGACCCCAAATATGGCGAGAAAACATGAAAAAAGTAGAAAATTAAAAATTCACACTGAAGGACCCAGAATATGGCAATAAAACCTGAAAAACGAGGAAAATTAAAAACTCACACTGAAGGTCCCAGAATATGGTGAGAAAACATAAAAAAAGTAGAAAATTAAAAATTCACACTGAAGGACCCCGAATATGGTGAGAAAACCTGAAATGTGGAAAATGAGAAAATCGCACTGTATGCTGACAAACCCTGAAAAACGTGAAAATTAAAAATTCACACTGTATTACCCAGAATATGGTATGAAATACTGAAAAACCTGAAAAATTATAAATTCACAATGAAGGTCCTGGAATATGGCAAGAAAACCTGAAAAACGTGGAAGTGAGAAAATTACACAGTAGGACCCATAATATGACGAAAAAAATTGAAAAACGTGGAAAATTAAAAATTCACACTGAAGGACCCCAAATATGGCAAGAAAACCTGAAAAACGAGGCAAATTAAAAACCTGAAAAAGGTTGAAAATGAGAAAATCACACTGTGGGACCCAGAATATGGCGAGAAACCCTGAAAAAGTAGAAATTAAAAAACTCACACTGAAAGACCACGAATATGGCGAGAAAACCTGAAAAACGTGGAAATGAGAAAATCACACTGTAGAACCAGAATATGACGAAGAAACCTGAAAAACGTGGAAAATTAAAAATTCACACTGAATGACCCGGATATAGAGAGCAAAACTGAAAAACGAGGAAAAATAAAATCGCACACTGAAGGACCCAGAATATGACGAGAAAACCTGAAAAACCTGGAAAATTAAATATTCACACTGTAGGACCCAGAATATGGCGAGAAACACTGAAAAATATTGAAAATTAAAAATTCACACTATAGGACCAGAATATGGCAAGAAACCTTGAAAAACGTGGAAAATTAAAAATTCACACTGTATTACCCAGAATATGGCTAGAAATACTGAAAAACGTGGAAAATTAAAAATTCACACTGAAGGACCTGGAATATGGTAGGAAAATCTGAAAAACGTGGAAATGAGAAAATCACACTGTAGGACCAAGGATATGACAAAAAAAAAAAAAAAAAACCTGAAAAACGTGGAAAATTAAAAATTCACAATGAAGGACTCCAACTATGGCAAGAAAACCTGAAAAAGGTTGAAAATGAGAATAATCACACTTTAGGACCCAGAAATGCTAAAAAAAAAAACTTGAAAATCTTCGAAAATGAGAAAATCACACTCTAGGACCCAGAATATGCCGAGAAACCCTGAAATAAGTACAAAAATAAAAACTCTCACTGAAGGACCTGGAATATGTCGAGAAAACCTGAAAAAGGTGGAAAATGAGAAAATTACATGGTAAGACCCAGAAATGTGAAAAAACTCGGAAAAAGTGGAAAATGTGAAAATCACACTGTAGGACCCAGAATGTGCCTAGAAACACTGAAAAACATGAAAAATTAAAAATACACGCATTAGGACCCAGAATATGTTGAGAAACCCTGAAAAATTAGAAAATTAAAAACCCACACTGAAGGATCCCGAATATGATGAAAAAACCTGAAAAACGTGGAAATGAGAAAATCACACTGTAGGACCGAGAATATGACGAAAAAACTTGAAAAAAGTAGAAAATTAAAAATTCACACTGAAGGACCCCGAATATGGGGAGAAAACCTGAAAAAGGTGGAAAATGAGAATAATCACACTGTAGGATCAAGAATTGAGAAAAAACATGAAAAAAGTCAAAAATGGGAAAATCACACTGTAGGATCAAGAATATGCGGAGAGCTCTTCCGATCAGAGGAGCGCCGGAGCAGCTGGGGCGCAGGGTCGACTGACACTCGCCAGCTACCCACAACACCCGCCACAGGATCTTAAGACTTCTGGTGAGTGGAGCACAGCTTCTGCTCCAATCCAAGTGCTCGGGACTGGAGACTGCATTAGTTAGGGAAGCAGAAACAGGCCTGAGTAGGGCCACAGGCCTCATCCGGCCGGATCAGCGCCGGGGTAGCGGGAGCGCAGGGTTGCCTGACACCCGCCAGCTACCCACGACCCCCGCCGCAGGATTTTGGGACTGCTGGTGAGTGGAACACAGCTTCTGCTCCAGTCCAATCACGCGGGACCTGAGACTGCTCTGGTTGGGGAGAGAGAAATCCGGCCTACATAGGGCCACAACCCTCTTCCGGTCAGAAAAGCACCGGGGCAGCTGGGGCGCAGGGTCGGCTGACACTCGACAGCTACCCACAACACCCGCCACAGGATCTTAAGACTTCTGGTGAGTGGAGCACAGCTTCTGCTCCAATCCAATTGTGCGGGACCTGAGACTGCATTAGTTAGGGAAGCAAAAACCGGCCTGAGTAGGGCCACAGGCCTCATCCGGCCGGATCAGCGCCGGGGTAGCGGGACAGAAGGGTTGCCTGACACCCGCCAGCTACCCACGACCCCCGCCGCAGGATTTTGGGACTGCTGGTGAGTGGAACACAGCTTCTGCTCCAATCTTTAAACAGTGACAACGATAACAACTAACCCCAGAGATTACTAGATGGCGAAAGGTAAACGTAATAATCTTACTAACAGAAACCAAGACCACTCACCATCATCAGAACCCAGCACCCCCACTTCGCCCAGTCCAGGGCACCCCAACACACCGGAAAAGCTAGACACGGATTTAAAAGCATATCTCCTGATGATGATAGAGGACTTCAAGAAGGACTTTAATAACACACTTAAAGAAATGCAGGAGAACACTGCTAAACAGGCAGAAGACAATAAAGAGGAAGCACAAAAATCCCTTAAAGAATTGCAGGAGACCACTGCTAAAGAGTTACAAATCCTTAAAGAAAAACAGGATAACATAATCAAACAGGTAGAAGTCCTTACAGAAAAACAGGAAAACACATCCAAACAGATGATGGAAATGAACAAAACCATACTAGACCTAAAAAGGGAAGTAGACACAATAAAGAAAACCCAAAATGAGGCAACACTGGAGATAGAAACCCTAGGAAAGAAATCTGGAACCATAGATACGAGCATCAGCAACAGAATACAAGAGATGGAAGAGAGAATCTCAGGTGCAGAAGATTCCATAGAGAACATCGGCACAACAATCAAGGAAAATGTAAAATGCAAAAAGATCCTAACTCAAAACATCCAAGAAATACAGGACGCAATGAGAAGACCAAACCTACGGATAATAGGAGTGGATGAGAATGAAGATTTTTCAACTCAAAGGACCAGCAAACATCTTCAACAAAATTATAGAAGAAAACTTCCCAAATCTAAAGAAAGAGATGCCCATGAACATACAAGAAGCCTACAGAACTCCAAATAGACTGGACCAGAAAAGAAATACCTCCTGACACATTATAATCAGAACAACAAATGCTCTAAATAAAGATAGAATACTAAAAGCAGTAAGAGAAAAAGGCCAAGTAACATATAAAGGCAAGCCTATCAGAATTACACCAGATTTTTCACCAGAGACTATGAAAGCCAGAAGATCCTGGACGGATGTTATACAGACACTAAAAGAACACAAATACCAGCCCAGGCTACTATACCCAGCCAAACTCTCAATTAACATAGATGGAGAAACCAAAGTATTCCACGACAAAACCAAATTCACACATTATATCTCCACGAATCCAGCCCTTCAAAGGATAATAACAGAAAAAAACCAATACAAGGACAGGAACCACGCCCTAGAAACAACAAGAAGGTAATCCCTCAACAAACCTAAAAGAAGACAGCCACAAGAACAAAATGCCAACTTTAACAACAAAAATAACAGGAAACAACAATTACTTTTCCTTAATATCTCTTAATATCAATGGACTCAACTCCCCGATAAAAAGACATAGACTAACAAACTGGCTACACAAACAAGACCCAACATTTTGCGCTTACAGGAAACTCATCTCAGAGAAAAGGATAGACACTACCTCAGAATGAAAGGCTGGAAAACAATTTTCCAAGCAAATGGCATGAAGAAACAAGCTGGAGTAGCCGTTCTGATATCTGATAAGATTGACTTCCAACCCAAAGTCATTAAAAAAGACAGGGAGGGACACTTCATACTCATCAAAGGTAAAATCCTCCAAGAGGAACTATCAATCCTGAATATCTATGCTCCAAATACAAAGGCAGCCACATTCATTAAAGAAACTTTAGTAAATCTCAAAGCACACATTGCACCTCATACAATAATAGTGGGAGACTTCAACACACCACTTTCACCAATGGACAGATCATGGAAACAGAAACTAAACAGGGACACAGAGAAACTAAGAGAAATTATGAATCAAATGGATCTGGCAGATATCTACAGAACATTCTATCCTAAAACAAAAGGATATACCTTCTTCTCAGCACCTCATGGTACCTTCTCCAAAATTGACCACATAATTGGTCACAAAGCAGGCCTCAGCAGATACAAAAATATTGAAATTGTCCCATGCATCCTATCAGATCACCATGGACTAAGGCTGATCTTCAATAACAAAATAAATAATAGAAAGCCAACCTTCACGTGGAAACTGAACAACACTCTTCTCAATGATACCTTGGTCAAGGAAGGAATAAAGAAAGAAATTAAGGACTTTTTAGAGTTCAATGAAAATGAAGCCACAACATACCCAAACTTATGGGACGCAATGAAAGCATTTCTAAGAGGAAAACTCATAGCTCTGAGTGCCTCCAAAAGGAAACTAGAGAGAGCACACATTAGCAGCTTGACAACACACCTAAAAGCACTAGAACAAAAGGAAGCAAATTCACCCAAGAGGAGTATACGGCAGGAAATAATCAAACTCAGGGGTGAAATCAACCAAGTGGAAATAAGAAAAACTATTCAAAGAATCAACCAATCAAGGAGCTGGTTCTTTGAGAAAATCAACAAGATAGATAAACCCTTAGCCAGACTCACTAGAGGGCACAGGGAAAGCATCCTAATTAACAAAATCAGAAATGAAAAAGGAGACATAACAACAGATCCTGAAGACATCCAAAACACCATCAGATCCTTCTACCAAAGGCTATACTCAACAAAACTGGAGAACCTGGATGAAATGGAGAAGTTCCTAGACAGATACCAGGTACCAAAGTTGAATCAAGATCAGGTTAATGATCTAAACAGCCCTATATCCCCCAAAGAAATAGAAGCAGTCATTAATAGTCTCCCAACTAAAAAAAGCCCAGGACCAGATGGGTTTAGTGCAGAGTTCTATCAGACCTTCAATGAAGATCTAATCCCAGTTCTTCACAAACTATTCCACAAAATAGAAACAGAAGGTACTCTACCCAACTCCTTCTATGAAGCCACAATTACTCTGATACCTAAACCACAAAAAGACCCAACAAAGATAGAAAACTTCAGACCAATATCCCTTATGAATATTGATGCAAAAATCCTCAATAAAGTTCTTGCTAACCGAATCCAAGAACACATCAAAACAATCATCCATCCTGACCAAGTAGGTTTCATCCCAGGGATGCAGGGATGGTTCAATATACGGAAATGCATCAACGTAATCCACTATATAAACAAACTCAAAGACAAAAACCACATGGTCATCTCGTTAGATGCGGAAAAAGCATTTGACAAGATCCAACACCCATTCATGATAAAAGTCTTGGAAAGATCAGGAATTCAAGGCCCATACCTAAACATGATAAAAGCAATCTACAGCAAACCAGTAGCCAACATCAAAGTAAATGGTGAGAAGCTTGAAGCAATCCCTCTAAAATCAGGGACTAGACAAGGCTGTCCACTTTCTCCATACCTATTCAACATAGTACTTGAAGTCCTAGACAGAGCAATTCGACAACAAAAGGAGATCAAAGGGATACAAATTGGAAAAGATGAAGTCAAAATATCACTCTTTGCAGATGATATGATAGTATATATGTGACCCTAAAAATTCCACCAGAGAACTTCTAAGCCTGATAAACAGCTTCGGTGAAGTAGCTGGATATAAAATTAACTCAAACAAATCAATGGCCTTTCTCTACACAAAGAATGAACAGGCTGAGAAAGAAATTAGGGAAACAACACCCTTCTCAATAGTCACAAATAATATAAAATATCTTGGCGTGACTCTAACTAAGGAAGTGAAAGATCTGTATAATAAAAACTTCAAGTCTCTGAAGAAAGAAATTCTAGAAGATCTCAGAAGATGGAAAGATCTCCCATGCTCATGGATTGGCAGGATCAACATTGTAAAAATGGCTATCTTGCCAAAAGCAATCTACAGATTCAATGCAATCCCCATCAAAATTCCAAATCAATTCTTCAACGAATTAGAAAGTGCAATCTGCAAATTCATCTGGAACAACAAAAAACCTAGGATAGCAAAAACTCTTCTCAAGGATAAAAGAACCTCTGGTGGAATCACCATGCCGGACCTAAAGCTCTACAACAGAGCAATTGTGATAAAAACTGCATGGTACTGGTATAGTGACAGACAAATAGACCAATGGAATAGAATTGAAGACCCAGAAATGAACCCACACACCTACGGTCACTTGATCTTCGACAAGGGAGCTAAAAACATCCAGTGGAAGAAAGACAGCATTTTCAACAAATGGTGCTGGCACAACTGGTTGTTAACATGTAGAAGAATGCGAATCAATCCATTCCTATCTCCTTGTACTAAGGTCAAGTCTAAGTGGATCAAGGAACTTCACATAAAACCAGAGACACTGAAACTTATAGAGGAGAAAGTGGGGAAAAGCCTTGAAGATATGGGCACAGGGGAAAAATTCCTGAATAGAACAGTAATGGCTTGTGCTGTAAGATCGAGAATTGACAAGTGGGACCTCATGAAACTACAAAGCTTCTGCAAGGCTAAAGACACCATCAATAAGACAAAAAAACCACCAACAGATTGGGAAAGGATCTTCACCTATCCTAAATCAGATAAGGGACTAATATCCAATATATATAAAGAACTCAAGAAGGTGGACTCCAGAAAGTCAAATAACCCCATTAAAAAATGGGGCTCAGAACTGAACAAAGAATTCTCACCTGAGGAATACCGAATGGCAGAGAAACACCTGAAAAAATGTTCAACATCCTTAATCATCAGGGAAATGCAAATCAAAACAACCCTGAGATTCCACCTCACACCAGTCAGAATGGCTAAGATCAAAAATTCAGGTGACAGCAGATGCTGGCGAGGATGTGGAGAAAGAGGAACACTCCTCCATTGTTGGTGGGATTGCAAGCTTGTACAACCACTCTGGAAATCAGTCTGGCGGTTCCTCAGAAAATTGGACATAGTACTACCGGAGGATCCAGCAATACCTCTCCTGGGCATATATCCAGAAGATGTCCCAACCGGTAAAAAGGACACATGCTCCACTATGTTCATAGCAGCCCTATTTATAATAGCCAGAAGCTGGAAAGAACCCAGATGTCCCTCAACAGAGGAATGGATACAGAAATTATGGTACATTTACACAATGGAGTACTACTCAGCTATTAAAAAGAATGAATTTATGAAATTCCTAGCCAAATGGATGGACCTGGAGGGCATCATCTTGAGTGAAGTAACACAATCACAAAAGAACTCACACAATATGTATTCACTGATAAGTGGATATTAGCCCAAAACTTAGGATACCCAAGATATAAGATACAATTTGATAAACGCATGAAACTCAAGAAGAATGAAGACCAAAGTGTGGACACTGTGCACCTTCTTAGAATTGGGAACAAAACACCCAGGGAAGGAGTTACAGAGACAAAGTTCGTAGCTGTGATGAAAGGATGGCCCATTTAGAGACTGCCGTATCCAGGGATCCATCCCATAATCAGCTTCTAAAAGCTGACACCATTGCATACACTAGCAAGATTTTGCTGAAAGGACCCAAATATAGCTGTCTCTTGTGAGACGATGCCGGGGCCTAGCAAACACAGGAGTGGATGTTCACAGTCAGCTATTGGATGTATCACAGGGCTCCCAATGGAGAAGCTAGAGAAAGTACCCAAGGAGCTAAAGGGATCTGCAACCCTATTGTTGGAACAACATGATGTACTAACCAGAACCCCGGAGCTCTTGTCTCTAGCTGCATATGTATCGAAAGATGGCCTAGAAGCCAACAATGGAAAGAGAGGCCCATTGGACTTGCAAACTTTATATGCCCCAATATAGGGGAATGCCAGGGCCAAAGAATGGGAATGGATGGGTAGGGAAGTGGGGGGCGCTATGGGGGACTTTTGGGATAGCATTGGAAATGTAATTGAGGAAAATATGTAATAAAAATATTAAAAATCAAAAAAAAATATGCCGAGAAACACTGAAAAACGTGGAAAATTATTAATACACGCTGTAGGACCCAGAATATGGTGAGAAACCCTGAAAAAAGTAGAAAATTAAAAACTCACACTGGAGGATCCCAAATATGGTAAGAAAAACTGAAAAGAGTAGAAAATTAAAAATTCACACTGAAGAACCCCGAATATGGCGAGAAAACCTGAAAAAAGTAGAAAATTAAAAACTTACACTGTCAGACCCAGAATATGGCAAGAAACCCTGAAAAAAGTAGAAAATTAAAAAGTCACAGTGAAGGACCCCAAATATGGCGAGAAAACCTGAAAAAGGTGGAAAATGAGAAAATCACACTGTAGGACTCAGAATTATGAAAAAACTTGAAAAACGTGGAAAAAGAGAAAATCACACTGCAGGACACAGAATATGCGGAGAAACCCTGAAAAACATGAAAATTAAAAATTCTAACTGTCGGACCCAGATTATGGCGAGAAACCAAAAAACAAGTGGAAAATTAAAATTTCACACTGTATTACCCAGAATATGCCGAGAAATACTGAAAAACGTGGAAAATTAAAATTCACATAGAAGGACCTGGAATATGGCAAGAAAAACTGAAAAAGGTGGAAAATGAGAAAATCACACTGTAGGACCCAGAATATGCTGAGAAACCCTGAAAACGTGGAAAATTAAAAATATACGCTGTTGGACCCAGAATATGTCGAGAAACACTGAAAAATTAGAAAAGTAAAAAATCACACGGAAGGACCCCAAATATGGCGAGAAAACCTGAAAAGTTGAAAAATGAGAAAATCACACTGTAGGCCCCAGAATTATGAAAAAACTTGAAAAACGTGGAAAATGAGAAAATCACACTGCAGGACCCAAAATATGACGAAAAACACTTGAAAAACGTGGAAAATTAAAAATACACGCTCAAGGACACAGAATATTTTGAGAAATCCTGAAAAATTAGAAAATTATACACTTACACTGAAGGACCCCCAAATATGGAGAGAGCACCTGAAAAAAGTAGAAAATTAAAAATTCACACTGAAGGACCCAGAATTGTGAAAGAACTTGAAAAACATCGAAAATGAGAAAATCACACTGTAGGACCCAGAATATGCCTAGAAACCCTGAAAACATGGAAAATTAAAAATACACGCTGTAGGACCCACAATATGGCAAGAAACCCTGAAAAAAATAGAAAAGTACAAACTCACACTGAAGGACCCCAAATATGGCTAGAAAACCTGAAAATGTGAAAAATGAGAAAATCACACTGCAGAACCCAGAATATGCCGAGAAACCCTGAAAAACGTGAAAATTAAAAATTCACACTGTTGGACACAGAATATGGCGAGAAATACTGAAAAACGTGGAAAATTTAAAATTCACACTGAAGGTCCTGGAATATGTCAAGAAAAGCTAAAAAACGTTGATAAGAGAAAAATCAAACTGTAGGACCCAGAATATGACAGAAAAACCTGAAAAACGTGGAAAATTAAAAATTAACTCTAAAGTGCCCGGCATATGGCGAGAAAACCTGAAAAACGAGGAAAACTCAAAACTCACGCTGTAGGACACAGAATATGTCCAGAAACCCTAAAAAATTAGAAAATTAAAAACTCACACTGAAGAACCCCAAATATGGCGAGAGAACCTGAAAAATGTAGAAAATTAAAAATTCACACTGAAGGACCCAGAACATGGCAATAACACCTGAAAAACGAGGAAAATTCAAAACTCACTATGTAGGACCCAGAATATGGCAAGAAAAGCTGAAAAAGGAGGAAAACTCAAAACTCACACTGTAGAACCCAGAATATGGCGAGAAAAGCTGAAAAAGGTGGAAAACGAGAATAATCACACTGTAGGACCGAGATTTGGAAAAAAAATTGAAAAACGTCGAAATTGAGAAAATCACACTGTAGGACCCAGAATATGCTGAGAAACCCTGAAAAACGTGGAAAATTAAAAATACACGCTGTAGGACCCAGAATATGGCTAGAAACCCTGAAAAAAGTAGAAAATTACAAACTCACACTGAAGACCCCTAATATGTCGAGAAATCCTGAAAAAGGTGGAAAATGAGAAAATCACTCTGTAGGACCCAGAATTGGGAAAAAACCTGAAAAATGTCGTAAATGAGAAAAATCACACTGTAGGACCCAGAATATGACAAAAAAAAACCCTGAAAAACGTGGAAAATTAAAAATACACGCTGTAGGACAGAGAATATGCGGAGAAACCCTGAATAACGTAAAAATTAACGATTCACACTGTTGGACAAAGAATATGGCGAGAAACCATGAAAAAAGTGGAAAATTAAAAATTCACACTGTATTACGCAAAATATGGAAAGAAATACTGAAAAATGTGAAAATTAAAAATTCACACTGAAGGACCTGGAATATGGCAAGAAAACCTGAAAAACGTGGCAATGAGAAAATCACACTGTAGGTCCCAGAATATGACGAAAAAACCTGAAAAAAGTAGAAAACTAAAAATTCACACTGAAGGACTCAGAATATGTAGAGATAACCTGAAAAACAAGGAAAATTAAAAACTCACACTGAGGGACCCAGAGTATGGCGAGAAAACCTGAAAAAAGTAGAAAATTAAAAATTCACACTGAAGGACCCCGAATATGGCCAGAAAAACTGAAAAAGGTGGAAAATGACAATAATCACACTGTAGGACCCAGAATTGCGAAAAAACTTGAAAAGCGTCGAAAATGAGAAAATCACACTGTAGGACCCATAATGTGCCGAGAAACCCTGAAAACGTGGTAAATTAAAAATATACGGTGTAGGACCCAGAATATGGCGAGAAACCCTGAAAAAGTAGAAAATTAAAAACTCACAGTGAAATACCCCAAGAATTGCGAAAAAACTTGAAAATCGTGGAAAATGAGAAAATCACACTGCTGGACCCAGAATATGCCAATAAACCCTGAAAAACGTGAAAATTAAAAATCCACACTGTCGGACACAGAATATGGCAAGAAACATGAAAAAAGTGGAAAATTAAAAATTCACACTGAAGGACCCCTGATATGGCAAGAAAACCTGAAAAACAAGGAAAATTCAAAACTCACACTATAGGACCGAGAATATGGCGAGAAATATTGAAAAGGATGGAAAATGAGAATAATCACACTATATAACCCAGATTTGGAAAAAAAATTAAAAAATGTCGAAAATGAGAAAATCACACTGTAGGACCCAGAATATGCCTAGAAACTCTGAAAACATGGAAAATTAAAAATATATGCTTTAGAACCCAGAATATGTTGAGAAACACTGAAAAATTAGAAAAGTAAGAAATCACACGGAAGGACACCAAATATGGCGAGAAAACCTGAAAAAGTTGAAAAATGAGAAAATCACACTGTAGGACCCAGAATTATGAAAAAACTTGAAAAACGTGGAAAATGAGAAAAATACACTGCAGGACCCAGAATATGACGAAAAAAAACTTGAAGAACGTGGAAAATTAAAAATACACGCTCTAGGACACAGAATATGTTGAAAAATCCTGAAAAAATAGAAAATCATAAACTAACACTGAAGGATCCCAAATATGGAGAGAGAACCTGAAAAAAGTAGAAAATTAAAAATTCACACT